>NW_023331943.1:0-31057 GCF_011100685.1 Canis lupus familiaris | reverse complement strand
GACATAATGTGGACCTTGTGGCTGCAGTGTTTCTAGCTTCATATACCTCGTGCTCTGGTCCCCACCAGGCCTCACCGGACCTGGTGTGTGTGTTACCATCTGACCTCACCTGGACCTGGTGATTCTGGTCTACACCTGAGACTACCCTGGATCTGGTGACTGTGGTCCCACCTGGGCTTCACCTGGATTTGGGGACTCCGGTCTCCATCTGGGCTTCACCTGGCCCTGTTGACATGGTCCTCAACTGGGCAAAATTGGGACCCGGTGACTGTGTTCCACAACTGGACCTCACATGGACCAGGTGACTCTGGTCCCCCTCTGGGTCTCACCGTGCCTTAGTGACTGTGAACCCCTCTTTGGCCAGACTTGGACCTGCTGATACTGGTTGCCACCTGCGCCTGACCTCAACTGTAGACTCTGGTTTTCAAAGCCTGCCCTCGACCTGGTGTTCCTGGTCCCCACCTGGGTCTCACTTGGACCTGGTGACACTTGTCACCACCCGGGACTCTCCTGGACCTGCTTACTGTGTTCCACACCTGGGCTCTCAAAGTAGACCTGTTGACCATGGTCCCCAGGACGGCCTCACATGAACCTGTTGTCACTGCTCCCCACCGGGGCCTCACTGTACCTGGTATCTCTGGTCCCCACCTTTACCTCGTCTGGGCTTATTTACTCTGGTCCCCACCTGGGCTTCACCTGGATCTGGTGACTCTGGTCCCCACCTGGACTTCACCTGGATCTGGTGACTCTGGTCCCCACCTGGAACTCTCCTTTACCAGGTGACTCTCTTTCCAACATGGACCTAACCTGGATCTGTTGACTCTGGTCCTCAGTTTGGACTCACCTGTTCCTGGTGTCTCTCTTCCCCACTTTGACCTAACTCAGAACTGCTGAATCTTGCCCCACCTAGGCCGCACCCAGACCAGGAGACTCTTGTTCACAGCTATGCCTCATTTCGACTTGATGAATCTGGTCCTCACGTGGGCCTCACATCACCTGGGACTCATCTGGATAAACTGGCTCTGATTCCCACAAGGGGCTCACCTGAATCTGGTGACTGTGGTCTTATTCTATGCCTCACCAGGACCTAGAGGTTCTGTTCCTGATCTGGGCCTGCATGGCCCTAGTGACTCTGGTCCTCACTGAGCCATCATTGGGACCTGGATACTCTGTTCCACACCTGGGCCTCACTTTGACCAGGGACCTTGGTCCAATTCGGGGCCTCAAACTAAACTGGTTACTCTGGTTCCCCTCTGGGCCTCACCCTTACCTGGTGACTCTGGTCACCCCTTGGGCTTCACTTGGGCCTGGTGATCTGGTCCTTAGCTGGACCGCACCTGGATCTGGTCGCCAGCTGTGCCTCACCTGGACTTGGTGAATCGTGTTGCCACCTGCGCCTCACCTGAACCTTGAGACTGTGGTCCCACCTGGACCTCACCTGGAACTGGTGGCTCTGGTTCCCATATGGGACTCTCGTGGACCTGGTTCCTTTGGTCTCCATCTGGCCTCACCTGGAACACAATGACTCTGATCCATATTTGGGACTCTCCTGGACCTGTTGACTCTGGTCCTTACCTGGGCATCATTGGGACCTGCATACTCTTATATACCTGGGCCTCACCTGGACGTGGTGACGTGTTCCCACCTGGGCCTCACCTGGACGAGGTGACTGGTTCCTTTAGGGACCTCACCAGGACCTGGTGACTCAGGTCCTCATATGGGCATCATGGGACCTGGTTTCTCAGTTCCACATAGGGGCCTCACCTGGACCTAGAGATTCTCGCCCCCCTGGGCCTCACCCTGACGTGGTGACTCTGGTCCCCACCTGGATATCACCAGAACCGGGTGACTCTGGTATCCCTCTGGGAATCCCTAGAGCTGGGACACTGGCCCTCAACTGGGCCTCAACAGGACCTGGTGAATCTACTCCTCACTTAGGCCTCATCTGGACCTTTGACTCTTCCAACCTTGGATCAATGGGAAATGGTTACTCTGTTCCCCACCTGGGCATCAACTGGACATGATAACAATGCTCCACACTTTGGCCTCAACTGCTCCTGATGACACTGTTCCACCCCCTAGGCCTCAATCTGGACCTGGTGACTGTGATCCCCACGTGGGTCTCACCTGCACCTGGTGACTCTCGTTCCCACATGAACCACACCTGGACCTGGTGACTGTGGTGTTCTTGTAGACTCACATTTACCTGGTGACTCCGGTCCCCACTAGAGCCTCACCTGGATGTGGTGACTCTGGCCTGCAGGTGGCCTCACCTGGACCTGGTGAGTAGGGTTGCCACCTGGGCCTCACCCAAACCTGCGACTCAGGTCCCCATGTGGGCCTTTTGGACCTGGTGAACTGGTACTTACCTGGTCCTCTCCCAGACCCGGTACTCTGGTCAACATCTGGGAGGCATCTGGACCTGTTGAATCTTGTCCCCATCTGGGCTCACCCAGTCCTGGTGATTTTGTTACCCACCTGGACCTGCTTGCTGTGGACACTTTCTTCGCCTCACCTAGATCTGGTGACTCTGATCCCATCTGCGCATCACCCATATCTGGTGACTCTGGTCCTCACCTGGGCATCATAGGTACCTGGTGACTCTGTTCCACACCTGAGCCTCACCTGGACATGATGACTGTGGATCCTCTCTAGGCCTCACCCTGACCTGGTGACTATGGTCCCCATCTGGATGTCACCTGGACCAGGTGATTCTGGTACCCCTCTAGGCCTCAACCAGATCTGGTGACTCTGGTCCCACTTGGCCCTCACCAGGACCTGGTGTCTATGGTACCCACCTGGTTAGCATCAGGATATGGTACTCTGTTAACTAACAGTGACCCAGCGGGAACTATTAACTCTGGTCTTCACCTGGGCCACACCTGGACATGGTGACACTTGTTTCTACCTGGGTCTCACCTGGACATGGGGAGTCGGATCCCCACCTGGTCCTCAACTGTAACTGGTGATTCTCGTTCCCACATGGACATCATGTGGACCTGCTGGCTGCAGTGTTTCTAGCTTCTCATGTACCTGTGTCTCTGGTCCCCATCAGGGCCTCACCGGGACCTGGTGAGTGGGTTTCCACCTGCACCTCACCTGGACCTGGTGATTCTGATCTGCACCTGAGGCTACCCCGTATCTGGTGACTGTGTTCCCCACCTTTGCTTCACCTGGATTTGGGGACTCCGGTCCCCATCTGGGCCTCACCTGGCCCTGTTGACCATGGTCCTCACTGGGCAAAATTGGGACCCGGTGACTGTGTTCCACTACTGAACCTCACCTGGACCATGTGACGCTGGTCCCCCTCTGGGTCTCACCGTGCCCTAGTGACTGTGAACCCCACTTTGGACTGACTTGGACCTGCTGACCCTGGTTGCCACCTACGCTTGACCTCGAAGTGTTGACTCTGGTTCTTTCAAGGCCTCCCTGTACTGTGTGATCCTGGTCCCCACGTGGGCCTCACCTGGACGTGGTGACTCTTGTCACCCCCGGGGACTTCCTGGACCTGCTTACTGTGTTCCACACCTGGGCTTCAAGTAGACCTGTTGACAATGGTCCCCAAGCCGGCCTCACATGGACCTGTTTCTTCTGATCCCCACCGGGGCCTCACGTGTACCTGGTAACTCTGGTCCTCACTGGGCCTCATCTGGACCTATTGACTTGGTCCCCACCTGTGCTTCACCTGGATCTGGTGACTCTGGTCCCCACCTGGACTTCACCTGCATCTGGTGACTCTGGCCTGCAGGTTGGCCTCACCTGGACCCGGGGATTGGGGTTGCCACCTGGGCCTCACACATAGCTGGTGACTCAGGTCCCCACGTGGGCCTCATTTGGACCTGTTGAATCTGGTCCTTAGCTGGTCCTCTTCCAGACCCGAGGACTCTGGTCACCACCTGGGAATAACCTGGACCTGGTGAATCTGGTCCAAATCTGGGCCTCACCAAGTCCTGGTGACTTTCTTCACCACCTGGACCTGATTGCTGTGGACACTTTCTTGGCCTCACCTGGAACTGGTGACTCTGATCCTATCAGCGCGTCACCCAGATCTGGTGACTCTGGTCCTCACCTGGGCATCATTGGTACCTGGTGATTCAGTTACACATGTGAGCCTCACCTGGACCTGATGACTCTGGAACCACTCTGGGCCTCACCCTGACCTGGTGACTCTGGTCCCCATCTGGATATCACCTCGATCAGGTGATTCCGGTACCCTTCTAAGCCGAACCAGATTTGGTGAAACTGGTCCTCAACTGGGCCTCACCTGGACCAGGTGACTCTGGTCCCCCTCTGGGTCTCACCGTGCCCTAGTGACTGTGAACCACACTTTGGCCTCACTTAGACCTGCTGAACCTGGTTGCCACCTGCGCCTGACCTCCAACTGTTGACTCTGGTTCTTTCAAGGGCCTCCCCGGGACCTGATGATCCTGGTCCCCACCTGGGCCTCACCTGGACGTGGTCACTCTTGTCACCACTGGGGACTCATCTGGACCTGCTTACTGTGTTCCACACATGGGCCTCAAGTAGACCTGTTGACCATGTTCCCTTAGCCGGCCTCACATGGACCTGTTGCCTCTGATCCCCACCGGGCCTCACCTGTATCTGGTATGTGGTCCTAACCTGGGCGTCATCTGTACCTAGTGACTCTGGTCCCCACCTGGACTTCACCTGGATCTCGTGACTGTGGTCCCCACCTGGACTTCACCTGGATCTGATGACACTGGTCCCCACCTGGACCTCACCTGGACCTGGTGACTCTGGTCCTCAGTTTGGCCTCACCTGGACCTGTTGACTCTTGTTCCCACTTTGAGCTAACTCAGAACTGCTGAATCTTGTCCCACCTAGGCCGCACCAGACCTGGTGACTCTTGTCCCCAGCTATGCCTCAATTCGACCTGATGAATCTGGTCCTCACGTGGGCCTCACATGGACCTGGGACTCAGCTGGATAGAGTGGCTCTGGTTCCCACAAGGGGCTCACCTGATACTGCTGACTGTGGTCTTAATCTATGCCTCACCAGGACCTGGTGATTCTGTTCCCCATCTAGGCCTGCATGGCCCTAGTAACTCTGTTCCTCACCCAGGCACCATTGGGACCTGGATACTCTATTCCACACCAGGGCCTCACTCTGAACAGGGATCTCTGGTCCCATTCTGGGCCTCAAACTAAACTGGTTACTCTGGTTCCCCCTCCGGGCCTCACCCTTACCTGGTGACTCTGGTTACCCCTTTGACTTCTCTTGGGCCTGGTGAATCTGGACCTTAGCTGGTCCGCACATGTTTGTGGTGACT
Source organism: Canis lupus familiaris (assembly GCF_011100685.1). Taxonomy (NCBI): domain Eukaryota; kingdom Metazoa; phylum Chordata; class Mammalia; order Carnivora; family Canidae; genus Canis; species Canis lupus. Next base: position 25,767 of record NW_023331943.1, on the reverse strand, counting down.
GGTCGGCACCTGGGCCTCACCTGGACTTGGTGAATCCTGTTGCCAATTGCGCCTCAACTGGACCTTGTGACTGTGTTCCCACCTGGAACTCACATGGATCTGGTGGCTCTGGTTCCCATATTGGGCTCTCCTGGACCTGGTTCCTGTGGTCTCCATCTGGCCTCACCTGGAACACAATGACTCTGATCCATATTAGGGCCTATCCTGGATCTGTTGTCTCTGGTCCTTACCTGGCCTCATTGGGACCTGGATACTCACTTATATACCTGGGCCTCACTTGGACCTGGTGACTGTGGTCCCACCTGGGCCTCACCTGGACGAGGTGCCTGGTTCCCACAGGGACCTCACCTGGACCTGGTGACTCAGGTCCTCATATGGGCATCATGGCACCTGGTTTCTCAGTTCCACATCGGGGCCTCATCTGGACCTAGTGATTCTCGTCCCCCTCTAGGCCTCACCCTGACGTGGTGACTCCGGTCTCCAGCTGGATATCACCAGAACCGGGTGACTCTGGTCCCCCTCTGGGACTCACACGGAGCTGCGGACGCTGCTTCTCAACTGGGCCTCAACAGGACCTGGTGAATCTACTCCTCACTTAGGCCTCGTCTGGACCTTGTGACTGTTTCCCACCTGGCATCAATGGGACATGGTTACTCTGTTCCCCACCTGGGCCTCACCTGGCCATGATAACATTTCTCCGCACTTTGGCCTCAACTGGTCCTGATGACTCTGGTCCCCCACCTAGTCCTCAATCTGGACCTGGTGACTGTGGTCCCCACCTGGGTCTCACCTGGACCTGGTGACACTTGTTGCCACATGAACCACACCTGGACATTTTGACTGGGTGTTATTGTAGACTCACATTTACCTGGTGACTCCGGTCCCCATTAGGGCCTCACCTGCAACTCGTAACTCTGTCCCTACCTGGGCATTATCGGGACAAGGTTCCTCTGCATGGCCGGAAGTTGGCCTCCCCTGGACCTGGTGAGTGGGGTTGCCGTCTGGGCCTCACCCACACCGGTGACACAGGTCCCCACGTGGGCCTCACTTGGACCTGGTGAATCTGGTCCTTACCTGGTCCTCAGCCGGAACTGGTAACTCTGGTCACCACCTGGGAATCACCTGGACCTGGTGAATCTTTTCCCCATCTGGGCCTCACCCAGTCCAGGTGAATTTGTTCCCTACCGGGGCCTGATTGCTGTGGACTCCTTCTTGACCTCACCTGGTACTGGTGCGTCTGATGCTATGTGGGCCTCACCCAGATCTGGTGACTCTGGTCTTCACCTGTGGACCATTATGACCTGGAGACTGTGTTCCAAAACTGAGCCTCACCTGGAAATGATGACTCTGGATCCCCTCTGTGCCTCACCCTGACATGGTGACTCTGGTCCCCATCTGGATATCACCAAGACCAGGTGAATCTGGTTCCCCTCTAGGCCTCAACTAGAACTGGGCATTCTGGTCCTCAACTGGGCCTCACCAGGACCTAGTGAATACGCTCCCCACCTGCGCCTCATCTGGACCTGGTGACTCTGGTTCTACCTGGGCATCATCGGGACATGGTTACTGTATTCCCCACTGGGGCTGACCTGATCCTTGTAACTCTGGTCCTGACTTTGGCCTCTTCTGTCCAGGTGACTCTGGCTCCACCTGGGCCTCACCTGTAAATGGTGACTCTGATCCTAAGCATGGCCTCACTAAACCTGGTGACTGTGTTTCCCAATGGAACCTCACCTGGACCTCATGTCTCTGGTCCCTCCTGACCCTCACCAGGACCTGGTGTCTCTGGTACCCACCAGGGTAGCATCAGGATATGGTTACACTGTTCACTAACAGTGACCCAGCCGGACCTATTAAATCTGGTCTTCACCTGGGCCACACCTGGACATGGTGTCACTGGTTCCCACCAGGGTCTCCCCTGGACATGGTGAGTCGGATCCCCACCTGGTCCTCACCTGTAACTGGTGATTCTCGTTCCCACATGGACATCATGTGGACCTGGTGGCTGCAGTGTTTCTAGCTTCTCATGTACCTCGTGACTCTGGTCCCCACGAGGGCCTTACCGGGACCTAGTGAGTGTGGTTTCCACCTGCACCTCACCTGGACCTGGTGATTCTGGTCTGCACCTGAGACTACCCTGGACCTAGTGACTCTGTTCCCAACCTGGGCTTCACCTGGATCTGGTGACTCTGGTCCCCATCTGGATTTCACGTGGATCTGGTGACTCTGGTCCCCCTGGACATCTCCTGGACCTGGTGACTCTCTTTCCAACATGGACCTCACCTGGATCTGGAGACTCTGGTCCTCAGTTTGCACTCACCTGGACCTGGTGTCTTCTTCCCCACTTTGACCTAACTCAGAACTGCTGAATCTTGCCCCACCTAGGCCACACCCAGACCAGGTGACTCTTGTCCCCAGCTATGCCTCAATTCGACCTGATGAATCTGTTCCTCACGTGGGCCTCACATCACCTGGGACTCATCTGGATAGACTGGCTATGGTTCCCACAAGGGGCTCACCTGATACTGGTGACTGTGGTCTTATTCTATGCCTCACCAGGACCTAGAGGTTCTGTTCTTGATCTGGGCCTGCATGGCCCTAGTGACTCTGGTCCTCACCCAGGTATCATTGGGACCTGGATACTCTATTCCACACCTGGGCTCACTTTGACCAGGAACCTCTGGTCCCATTCTGGGCCTCAAACTAAACTGGTTACTCTGGTTCCCCTCTGGGTCTCACCCCTACCTGGTGACTCTGGTCACCCTTTGGGCTTCACTTGGGCCTGGTGAATCTGGTCCTTAGCTGGTCCGCACCTGGATCTGGTCGCCAGCTGGGCCTCACCTGGACTTGGTGAATCCTGTTGCCACCTGTGCCTCACCTGAACCTTGTGACTGTGGTCCCAGTTGGACCTCACCTGGATCTGGTGGCTCTGGTTCCCATATGGGACTCTCCTGTACATGATTCCTGTGGTCTCCATCTGGCCTCACCTGGAACACAATGACTCTGATCCATATTAGGGCCTCTCCTGGACCTGTTGACTCTGGTCCTTACCTGGGCATCATTGGGACCTGGATACTCTCTTATATACCTGGGCCTCACCTGGACCTGGTGACTGTGGTCCCACCTGGGCCTCACCTGGATGAGGTGACTGGTTCCCACAGGGACCTCACCGGGACCTGGTGACTCAGGTCTTCATATTGACATCGTGGGACCTGGTTTCTCAGTTCCACAATGGGGCCTCACCTGGACCTAGTGATTCTCTTCCCCCTCTGGGCCTCACCATGACGTGGTGACTCTGGTCCCCACCTGGATATCACCAGAACCGGGTGACTCTGGTCCCCGTCTGGGACTCAACCAGAGCTGGGGACACTGGTCCTCAACTTGGCTTCAACAGGACCTGGTGAATCCACTCCTCACTTAGGCCTCGTCTGGACTTGTGACTCTTTACCCACCTGGCATCAATGGGACATGGTTACTCTGTTCCCCACCTGGGCTTCACCTGGACATGATAACTGTGCTACGCACTTCGGCCTCAAATGGTCCAGATGACTCTGTCCCCCTCCAGGCCTAATCTGGACCTGGTGACTGTGGTCCCCCATGGGTCTCACCTGACCTGAGACTCTCGTTCCACATGAACCACACCTGGACCTGGTGACTGTGGTGTTCTTGTAGACTCACATTTACCTGGTGCTCCGGTCCCCACTAGGGCCTCACCTGGATCTGGTGACTCTGGCCTGCAGGTTGGCTCACCTGGACCTGGTGAGTGGGGTGGCCACCTGGGCCTCACACATACCTGGTGACTCAGGTCCCCACGTGGGCCTCTTGGACCTGGTGAATCTGGTCCTTATCTGGTCCTCTCCCGGAGCTGGGGACTCTGGTCACCACCTGGGACTCACCTGGACCTGGTGAATCTGGTCCCCATCTGGGTCTCACCCAGTCCTGGTGACTTTGTTCCCCACCTGGACCTGATTGCTTTGGACTGTTTCTTGGCCTCACCTGGAACTGGTGACTCTGATTCTATCTGCGCATCACCCAGACCTGGTGACTCTGGTCCTCACCTGGGCATCGTTGGTACCTGGTGACTCTGTTCCACACCAGAGCCTCACCTGGACATGATGACTCTGGAAAATCTCTGGGCCTCACCCTGACCTGGTGACTCTGGTCCCCATCTGGATGTCACCTGGACCAGGTGATTCTGGTACCCCTCTAGGCCTCAACCAGATCTGGGGACTCTGGTCCTCAACTGGGCCTCACCTGGACCTAGTGAATATGCTCCATCTGGGCCTCATTTGGACCTGGTGACTCTGGTCCCTACCTGGGCATCATCGTGACATGGTTCCACTGCATGGCCTGAAGGTTGGTCTCACCTGGATCTGGTAACTCTGGTCCCAACCAGGGCATCATCATGACATGGTTCCTCGGCATGGCCTGCAGGTTGGCCTCACCTGGACCTGGGGAGTGGGGTTGGCACCTGGGCCTCACCCATACCTGGTGACACAGGTCCCCTCGTGGGCCTCACGTGGACCTGATGAATCTTGTCCTACCTGGTCCTCACCCGGAACTGGTAAGTCTGGTCACCACCTGGATGTCACCTGGACCTGGTGAATCTGGTCCCCATGGGCCTTACCCAGTCCTGGTGAATTTGTTGCCCACCTGGACCTGATTGATGTGGACTCCTTCTTGGCCTCACCTGGAATTTTTGACTCTGATCCTAACTGGGCCTCTGCCAGATCTGGTGACTCTGGTCCTCACCTGAGGACCATTTGATCTGGATACTCGGTTCCACACCTGAGCCTCACCTGGACATGATGACTCTTAATCCCCTCTAGGCCTCACCCTGACATGGTGACTCTGGACCCCATCTGGATGTCACCTAGACCAGGTGAATCTGGTACCCCTCTAGGCCTCAACTAGACCTGGCGACTCTGGTCCTCAACTGGGCCTCAGCGGGACCTAGTAAACATGCTCCCCACCTGCGCCTCTTCTGGACCTGGTGACTCTGGTTCTACCTGGGCATCATCGGGACATGTTACTCTATTCCCCACTGGGACTGACCTGATCCTGGTAACTCTGGTCCTGACTTTGGCCTATTCTGTACCAGGTGACTCTGGCTCGACCTGGGTCTCACCTGTAACTGGTGACTCTGATCCTAAGCATGGCCTCACCTGACTGGTGACTGTGGTTCCCATCGGGATCTCACCTGGACCTCATGTCTCTGGTCCGACCTGGGCCTCACCAGGACCTGGTGTCTGGTACCAACCTGGGTAGCATCAGGATATGGTTACACTGTTCACTAACAGTGACCCAGCCGGACCTATTAACTCTGCTCTTCACCTGGGCCACACCTGGACATGGTGATTCTGGTCTGCACCTGAGACTTCCCTGGATCTGGTGACTGTGGTCCCCACCTGGGCTTCACCTTGACTTGGTGACTCAGGTCCCAATCTGGGCCTCACCTGGCCCTGTTGACCATGGTCCTCAACTGGGCAAAAATTGGGACCCGGTGACTGTGTTCCACAACTGGACCTCACCTGGACCAGGTGACTCTGGTCCCCCTCTGGGTGTCACCGTGCCCTACTGGACTGTGAACCCACTTTGGCCTGACTTGGACCTGCTGACCCTGGTGCCACCTGTGCCTGGCCTCGAACCTGTTGACTTCTGGTTCTTTGCAAAGTCCTCCCCTAGACCTGGTGATCCTGGTCCCACCTGGGCCTCACCTGGACGTGGTGACCCTTGTCACAACCAGGGACTCACCTGGACCTGCTTACTGTGTCCAAACCGGGCCCTCAAGTAGATCTGTTGACCATGGTCCCCAAGCCGGCCTCACATGGACTGTTCCTCTGATCATCAACCGGTGCCTCACGTGTACTGGTAACTCTGGTCCTCACCCTGAGGCCTCATCTGGACCTAGTGACTCTGGTCCCCACCTGGGCTTCACCTGTATCTGGTGACTCTGGTTCCACCTGGACTTCACCTGGATCTGTGTGACTCGGGTCCCCACCTGGACCTCTCCCACACTGGTGACTCTCTTTCCAACATTGACCATCACCTGGATCTGGTAACTCTGGTCCTCAGTTTGGCCTCACAGGAGTCCTGGTGTCTCTCTCCCCACTTTGAACTAACTCAGAACTGCTGAATCATGCCCCCCTAGACTGCACCACCCAGACCTGGTGACTCTTGTCCCCAGCTATGCCTCAATTCGACCTGATGAATCTGGTCCTCATGTGGGCCTCACATGGACCTGGGACTCAGCTGGATAGAGTGGCTCTGGTTCCCACAAGGGGCTCACCTGATACTGGTGACTGTGGTCTTATTCTATGCCTCACCAGGACCGTGATTCTGTTCCCCATCTGGGCCTCCATGGCCCTAGTGACTCTGGTCCTCACCCAGGCATCATTGGGACCTGGATACTCTATTCCACATCAGAGACTCACTCTGACCAGGGACCTCTGGTCCCATTCTTGGCCTCAAACTAAACTGGTTACTACTGGTTCCCCCTCTGGGCCTCACCCTTACCTGGTGACTCTGGTCACCCCTTGGGCTTCATTGGGCTTGGTGAATCTGGTCCTTAGATTGTCCTCACTTGGATCTGGTGACTGTTCGCCACCTGGGCCTCACCTGGACTCGTGAATCCGGTTTCCAACCTGCGCTTCACCTGGACCTTGTGATGTGTTCCCACCTGGCCCTCACCTGGATCTGGTGGCTCTGGTCCCATAATGGGGCTCTCCCTGGAACTGGTTCCTGTTGGTCCTCCATCTGGACCTCACCTGGAACACAATGACTCTGATCCATATTGGGGCCTCTCCTGGACCTGGTGAATCTGGTCCTTACCTGGCATCATTGGGACCTGGATACTCTCTTCTTATATACCTGTGACCTCACATTGACCTGGTGACTCGGTGGTCCCACCGGGCCTTACAGAATGGACGAAGGTGACCTGGTTCCCACAGGGACCCTCCACCTGGACCTGGTGACTCAGGTCCTCATATGGGCAATAATGGGACCTTGGTTCTCAGGTTCCACATCAGGGCCCATCATCTGACCTAGTGAATTCCTCGTCGCCGCTCTGGGCCTCATCCTGAGCGTGGTGACTCTGATCACCACCTGTGATATCACCAGAACCAGTGACTCTGGTCCCCCTGGGACTCACCCGGAGCTGGGGACAGTGGTCCTAATCTGGGCCTCAACAGGACCTGGTGAATCTACTCCTCAGTTAGGCCACGTCTGGACCTTGTGACTCTTTTCCCACCTGGCATCAATGGGACATGGTTACTCTGTTCCCCACCTGGGCCTCACCTGGACATGATCACTTTGCTCCGCAGTTTGTTCTCAACTGGTCTGATGACTCTGGTCCCCCACCTAGGCCTCAATCTGGATCTGGTGACTGTGGTCCCCACCTGGGTCTCACCTGGACCTGGTGACTCTCGTTCACACATGAACCACACCAGGACCTGGTGACTGTGGTGTTCTGTAGACTCACATTTACCTGGTGACTCCGGTCCCCACTAGGGCCTCACCTGATCTGGAGACTCTGGCCTGCAGGTTGGCCTCACCTGGACCTGGTGAGTGGGTTGCCACCTGGGCCTCACCCATACCTGGTGAATGAGGCCCCACGTGGGCCTCTTGGACCTGGTGAATCGTGGTCCTTACCTGGTCCTTCCCGGACCCGGGACCTCTGGTCACCACCTGGGGACTCACTGGACCTGGTGAATCTGGTCCCCATCTGGGTCTCACCCAGTCCTGGTGATTTGTTCCCCACCTGGATCTGATTGATGTGGACTCTTTCTTGGCCTCAACCTGGAACTAGTGGACTCTGATTCTATCTGCGCATGCACGCAGACCTGGTGACTCTGGTCCTCACCTGGGCATCGTGGGTACCTGTTGACTCTGGTTCCCCACCTGAGCCTCACCTGGACATGATGACTCTAGGAAATCTCTCTCTGGGCCCTCTCCGTGACTTGGTGACTCTGGTCCCCATCTGGATTCACCTGGACCATGTTATTCTGGTACCCCTCTAGGCACTCAACCAGATCTGGGGACTCATGGTCCCTCAAAGGGCCTCACCTGACCTAGTGAGTATGCTCCATCTGGGCCTCATTTGACCTGGTGACTCTGTTCCGCTACCTGGGCATCATCGGGACAGTTTCACTGCATGGTATGGCTGGGCAGGTTGGCCGTCCACCTGGAATCTGGGTAAGGCTCTGGTCCCAACCAGGGCATCATCGTGACATGATTGCCTCTGCATGGCCTGCATGTTGGCCTCACCAGGACCTGGGGAGTGGTGGTTTGCCACCTGGGCCTCACCCATACCTGGTGACACAGGTCCCCACGTGTGCCTCACTTAGACCTGGTGAATCTGGTCCTTACCTGGTCTCACCCGGAAACTGGTAACTCTGGTCACCACCTGGGAATCACCTGGACCTGGTGAATCTGGTCCCCATACTGGGCCTCACCCAAGTCCTAGTGACTTTTTGTCCCACTACTGCGACCTGATTGCTGTGGACTCCTTCTGGACCTCACCTGGTACTGGTGCGTCTGATGCTATGTGGGCCTCACCCAGATCTGGTGACTCTGGTCTTCACCTGTGACCATTATGACCTGGATACTCTGTTCCACAACTGACCTCACCTGGACATGATGACTCTGGATCCCCTCTGGGCCTCACCCTGACATGGTGACTCTGGTCCCCATCTGGATGTCACCAAGACCAGGTGAATCTGGTTCCCCTCTAGGCCTCCACTAGACCTGGGCATTCTGGTCCTCAACTGGGCCTCACCGGGACCTAGTGAATATGCTCCCCACCTGCGCCTCATCTGGACCTGGTGACTCTGGTTCTACCTGGGAGTCATCGGGACATGTTTACACTATTCCTCACTGGGACTGACCTGATCCTTGTAACTCTGTCCTGACTTTGGCCTCTTCTATCCCAGGTGACTCTGGCTCCACCTGGGCCTCACCTCTAACTGGTGACCTCTGATCCTAAGCATGGCCTCACCAGACCTGGTGACTGTGGTTCCCAATGGAACCTCACAGGGACCGTCATGTCTCTGGTCCCTCCTGACCCTCACCATGACCTCTTGTCTCTGGTACCCACCAGGGTAGCATCAGGATATGGTTACAATGTTCACTAACAGTGACCCAGCCGGAACTATTAAATCTGGTCTTCACCTGGGCCACACCTGGACATGGTGTCACTGTTCCCACCAGGGTCTCACCTGGACATGGTTAGTCGGATCCCCACCCGGTTCTAACCTGTAACTGGTGATTCTCGTTCCCACATGGACATGATGTGGACTTGGTTGCCGCAGTGTTTCTAGCTTCTCATGTACCTCGTCACTCTGGTCCCCACCAGGGCCTCACCGGGACCTGGTGAGTGTGGTTGCCACCTGCACCTCACCTGGACCTGGTGATTCTGGTCTGCACCTGAGACTACCCTGGATCTGGTGACTCGGTCCCCACCTGAGCTTCACCTGGATTTGGGGACCTCCGGTCCCCATCTGGGCCTCACCTGTCCCTTTTGACCATGGTCCTCAACTGGGCCAAATTGGGACCCGGTGACTGTGTTTCCACAACTGGACCTCACCTGGACCAGGTCACTCTGGTCCCCCTCAGGGTGTCACCGGTGCCCTAGTGACTGTGAACCCCACATTGGCCCTGACTTGGACCTGCTGACCCTGGTTGCCACCTACGCCAGACCTCGAACTGTTGACTCTGGTTTTTTCAAGGGCCTCCCCTGTACCTGGTGATCCTTCTCCCCACCTGCTCCTCACTGGACGTGGTGACACATGTCCCAACCTGGGACTCACCTGGACCTGCTTACTGTGTTCCACACCTGGGCTTCAAGTAGACCTGTTGACCATGGTCCCCAAGACGGCCTCACATGGACCTGTTGCCTCTGACCCCCACCGGGGTCTCACGTGTACCTTGTAACTCTGGTCCTCACCTAGGCATCAACTGACCTAGTGACTCTGGTCCCCACCTGGGCTTCACCTGGATCAGGTGACTCTGGTCCCCACCTGTACTTCACGTGGATCTGGTGACTCTGGTCCCCAACTGCACCTCTGCTGGACCTGGTGACTCTCTTTCAAACATGGGCCTCACGTGAATCTGGTGACTCTGGCCCTCATTTTCGTCTCACCTGGACCTGGCGTCTCTCGTCCCCACTTTGACCTAACTCAGAACTGCTGAATCTTGCCCCACCTAGGCCGCACCCATACCTGGTGACTCTTGTCCCACAGTATGCCTCAATTCGACCTGATGAATCTGGTCCTCACGTGGGCCTCACATGGACATGCTACTCAGGTGGATAGAGTGGCTCTTGTTCCCACATGGGGCTCACCTGATACTGGTGACTGTGGTCTTTTTCTATGCCTCACCAGGACCTAGTGATTCTGTTTCCCATCTGGGCCTGCACGGTCCTAGTGACTCTGGTCCTCTCCCAGGCATCATTGGGACCTGGTACTCTATTCCACATCTGGGACTCACTCTGACCAGGGACCTCTGGTCCCATTCTTGGCCTCAAACTAAACTGGTTACTCCTGTTCCCCCTCTGGGCCTCACCCATACCTGGTGACTCTGGTCACCCCTTGGGCTACATTGGGGCTTGGTGAATCTGGTCCTTAGCTTGTCCTCACTTGGATCTGGTGAGTGGTCGCCACCTGGGCCTCACCTGGACTCGGTGAATCCTGTTTCCACCTGCGCCTCATCTGGACCTTGTGACTGTGGTCCCACCTTTTTCTCACCTGGGTCTGGTGGCTCTGGTTCCCATATGGGGCATCTCCTGTAACTGGTTCCTGTGGTCTCCATCTGGCCTCATTAAAACACAATGACTCTGATCCATATTTGAACCTCTACTGGACCTGTTGACTCTGGTCCTTACCTGGGAATATTTGGGGAGCTGGATACTCTCTTATACAACTGTGCCTCACCTGGGACCTGGTGACTGGTGGTCCCACCTGGCCCTCACCGGGACGAGGTGACTCGTTCCCACAGGGACCTCACCTGGACCTGGTGACTCAGGTCCTCATATGGGCATCATGGGACCTGGTTTCTCAGTTTCCACATCGGGGCCTCACCTGGACCTAGTGATTCTTGTCCCCCCTCTGGGCCTCACCCTGACGTGGTGACACTGGTCCCCACCTGGATATCACCAGAACCGGGTGACACTGTTCCCCCTCTGGGACTCACCCAGAGCTGGGGACATTGGTCCTCAACTGGGCCTCAACAGGACCTCTGAATCTACTCCTCACTTAGACCTCGTTTGGACCTTGTGACTCTTTTCCCACTTGGCATCAATGGGACATGGTTACTCTGTTCCCCACCTGCGCCTCACCTGGACATGATAACTTTGCTCCACACTTTGACCTCAACTGGTCCTGATGACTCTGGCTCCCCACCGGGCCTCAAACTGGACCTGGTGACTGTGGTCCCCACCTGGGTCTCACCTGGAACTGGTGATTCTCGTTCCCACATGAATCACACCTGGACCTGGTGACTGTGGTGTTCTTGTAGACTCACTTTTACCTTGTGACTTCCGGTCCCCACTAAGGTCTCACCTGTATCTGGTGACTCTGGCCTGCAGGTTGGCCTCACCTGGACCTGGGTGAGGGTGGGTTGGCACCTGGGCCTCACCCATACCTGGTGACCTCAAGTTCTTACAGGGGCCCTCTTGGACCTGGTGAATCTTCTCCTTACCTGGTCCCTCTACCCCAGACCGGGGACTCTGGTCAAACACATGGGGCCTTCACCTGGACCTGGTGAATCTGTTCCCCAACTGGGCCTCACGCAGGTCCTGGTGACTTTTTTCCCCACCTGGACCTCATTGCTGTGGACTCTTTCTTGGCCTCACCAGATTGGTGAATCTGGTACCCCTCTAGGCCTCAACTAGACCTGGTGACTCTGGTCCTCAACTGGGCCTCACCGGGACCTCGTGAATATGCTCCCCACCTGCGCCTCATCTGCACCTGGTGTCTCTGGTTCTACCTGGGCATCATCGGGACATGGTTACTCTATTCCCCACTGGGACTGACCTGATCCTGGTAACTCAGGTCCTGACTTTTCCTCTGCTGTACCAGGTGACTCTGGCTCCACATGGTCCTCACCTGTAACTGGTGATTCTCGTTCCCAGATGGACATCATGTGGACCTGGTGGCTGCGGTGTTTCTAACTTCTCATGTACCTCGTGACCTTGGTCCCCACCAGGGCCTCACCGGGACCTGGTGAGTGTGGTTGCCACCTGCACCTCACCTGGACCTGGTGATTCTGGTCTGCACCTGAGACTACCCTGGATAGGGTGACTGTGGTCCCCACCTGGGCTTCACCTGGATTTGGGGACTTCCGGTCCCCTTCTTGGCCTCACCTGGCCATGTTGACCTGGCCATGTTGACCTGGTCCTCAACTGGGCAAAATTTGGACCCGGTGACTGTGTTCCACAACGGACCTCACCTGGACCAGGTGACTCTGGTCCCCCTCTGGGTCTCACCGTGCCCTAGTGACTGTGAACCCCACATTCGCCTGACTTGGATCTACTGACCCTGGTTGCCACCGGCGCCTGACCTCGAAATGTTGACATCTGGTTCTTTCAAGGGCCTCCCCTGTACCTGGTGATCCTGGGCCTCACCTGGACGTGGTGACTCTTGTCACCACCGGGGACTCACCTGGATCTGCTTACTGTGTTCCACACCTGGGCCTCAAGTAGAACTGTTGACCATGGTCCCAACCGGCCTCACATGGATCTGTTGCCTCTGATCCCCACCGGGGCCTCACCTGTACCTGGTAACTCTGGGTCCTCACCTGGGCCTCATCTGGACCTAGTGAGTCTGGTCCCCACCTGGGATTCACCTGGATCTGGTGACTCTGGTCCGCACCTGGTCTTCACCTGGATCTGGTGACTCTGGTCCCACCTGGACCTCTCCTGGACCTGGTGACTCTCTTTCCAACATGGACCATCACCTGGATCTGGTGACTCTGATCCTCATTTTGGCCTCACCTCGACCTGGTGTCTCTCGTCCCCAATTTGACCTAACTCAGAAACTGCTGAATCTTGCACCACCTAGCCCGCACCCAGACCTGGTGACTCTTGTCCCCAGCTATGCCTCAATTCCACCTGATTAATGTGGTCCTCAAGTGGGCCTCACATGGACCTGGGACTCAGCTGGATAGAGTGGCTCTGGTTCCCACAAGGGGCTAACCTGCTACTGTTGACTGTGGTCTTATTCTATGCCTCACCTGGGACCTAGCCATTCTGTTCCCCATCTGGCCTACATGGCCGTAGTGACTCTGGTCCACACTCAGGCATCATGGGACCTGGATACTCTATTCCACGCCTGGGCCTCAATCTGACCAGGGACCTCTGGTCCCATTCTGGGCCTCAAACTGAACTGGTTACTCTGGTTCCCCCTCTGGGCCTCACCCTTACCTGGTGACTCTAGTCACCCCTTGGGGTTCACTTGGGCGTGGTTAATCTTGTCCTTACCTGGTCCTCTCCCTGACCCGGGGACTCTGGTCAACACATGGGCCTCACCTGGCCCTGGTGAGTGGCTTTGCCACCTGGGCCTCACTCATACCTGGTGACACAGGTCCCGACGTGGGCCTCACTTGCACCTGGTGAATCTTGTCCTTACCTGGTCCTCACCGGAACTGGTAACTCTGGTCACCACTTGGGAATCACCTGGACCAGTGAATCTGGTCCCCATCTGGGCCTCACCCAGTCCTGGTGACTTTGTTCCCCACCTGGACCTCATTGCTGTGGACTCTTTCTTGGCTTAACCTGGAACTGGTTACTCTGATCCTATCTGCGCGTTACCCAGTTCTGGTGACGCTGGTCCTCACCTGGGCATCATTGGTACCTGGTGACTCTGTTCCACACCTGAGCCTCACCTGGACATGATGACTCTGGAACCTCTCTGGGCCTCACTCTGACCTGGAGACTCTGGTTCCCATCTCGATGTCACCTGGACCAGCTGATACTGGTACCCCTCTAGGCCTCAACCAGATCTGGTTACCCTTGTCCTCAAATGGGCCTCACCTGGACATAGTGAATATTCTCCATCTGGACCTCATTTGGACCTGGTGACTCTGGTCCCTACCTGGGCATCATCGGGACATGGTTCCACAGCATGGCCTGCAGGTTGGCCTCAACTGGACATGGTAAGTCCTGTCCCTACGTGGGCATCTTCGGGACATGGTTCCTCTGCATGGCCTGCAGGTGGCCTCACCTGGACCTGTTGAGTGGGGGTTGCCACCTGGGCCTCACCCATACCTGGTGACTCCGGTTCCCACGTGCGCTTCACTTGGACCTTGTGAATCGGGTCCTTCCCTGGTCCTCACCCGGAACTGGTAACTCTGGTCACCACCTGGGACTCACCTGGACCTGGTGCATCTTGTCCCCATCTGGGCCTCACCCAGTCCTGGTGACTTTGTTCCCCACATGGACCTGATTGCTGTGCACTCCTTCTTGGCCTCACCTAGAACTGGTGACTCTGATCTTAACTGGGCCTCACCCAGATCTGGTGACTCTGGTCCTCACCTGTGGACCATTATGACCTGGATACTCTGTTCCACACCTTACCTCACCTGGACATGATGACTCTGGATCCCCTCTGGGCCACAGCCTGACATGGTGACTCTGGTCCCCATCTGGATGTCACCTAGACCAGGTGAATCTGGTACCCCTCTAGGCCTAAACTAGCCCGTGGGAATCTGGTCCTCAACTGGGCCTCACCGGGACCTAGTGAATATGCTCCCCACCTGCGACACATCTGGACGTGGTGACTCGGGTTCTACTTGGGCATCATCGCGACATGGTTACTCTATTCCCCACTGGGACTGACCTGATCCTGGTAACTCTGGTCCTGACTTTGGCCTCTTCTGTACCAGGTGACTCTGGCTCCACCTGGGCCTCACATGTAACTGGTGACTCTGATCCTAAGCATGGCTTCACCTGACCTGGTGACTGTGGTTCCCATCGGGACTTCAACTGGACCTCATGACTCTGGTCCCACCTGGGCCTCACGAGGACATGGTGTCTCTGGTACCCACCTGGGTAGCATCAGGATATGGTTACACTGTTCTCTAACAGTGACCCACCCGGACCTATTAACTCTGGTCTTCACCTGGGCCACACCTGGACCTGGTGACTCTGGTCCTCAGTTTAGCCTCACCTGGACCTGGTGTCTCTCGTCCCCACTTTGACCTAACTCAAAACTGCTGAATCTTGCCCCACCTAGGCCGAACCCAGACCTCTTGACTCTTGTCCCAAGCTCTGCCTCAATTCGATCTGATGATTATCGTCCTTACGTGGGCCTCACATGGACCTGGGACTCAGCTGGATAGAGTGGCTCTGGTTCCCACAAGGGGCTCACCTGATACTGCTGACTGTGGTCTTATTCTATGCCTAACCAGGGCCTAGTGATTCTGTTCCCCATCTGGGCCTGCATGGCCCTAGCGACTCTGGTCCTCACCCAGGCATCATTGGGACCTGGATACTCTATTCCACACCTGGGACTCACTCTGACCACGGACCTCTGGTCCCATTCTGGGCCTCAAACTAAAGTGGTTACTCTGGTTCCCCCTCTGGTCCTCACCCTTACCTGGTGACTCTTTTCACCCCTGGGCTTCACTTGGGCCTGGTGAATCTGGTCCTTAGCTGGTCCTCACCTGGATCTGGTGACTTGTCGCCACCTGGGCCTCACCTGGACCTGATGAATCCTGTTGCCACCTGCCGCCTCACCGGGACCTTGTGACTGTGTCCTACCTGGACCTCACCTGGATTGGTGGCTCTGGTTCCCATATGGGGCTCTCTTGGACCTGGTTTTTGTGGTCTCCATCAGGCATCACCTGGAACAAAATTACTGTGATCCATGTTTCGGCCTCTCCTGGACCTGTTGACTCTGGTCCTTACCTGGCCATCATTGGTACCTGGAGACTCTCTTATATACCTGGGCCTCACCTGGACCTGTTGACTGTAGTCCCACCTGGGCCTCACCTGGACGAGGTGCCTGGTTCCCACAGGGACCTCACATGGACCTGGTGACTCAGGTCCTCATATGGGCATCATGGGACCTGGTTCTCTTTTCCACATCGGGGCCTCACCTGGACCTAGTGATTCTCGTCCCGCTCTGGGCCTCACCCTGACGTGGTGACTCTGGTCCCCACCTGGATATCACCAGAACTGGGTGACTCTGGTCCCCCTCTGGGACTCACCCGGAGCTGGGGACACTGGTCCTCAACTGGGCCTCAACAGGACCTGGTGAATCTACTACTCAGTTAGGCCTCGTCTGGACCTGTGACTCTTTTCCCACCTGGCATCAATGGGACATGGTTACTCTGTTCCCCACCTAGCCCTCACCTGGACATGATAACTTTGCTCCACACTTTGGCATCAACTTGTCCTGATGACTCTGGTCCCCCCCACCTAGGCCTCAATCTGGATCTGGTGACTGTGGTCCCCACCTGGTCTCACCTGGACCTGGTGACTCTCGGTCCCACATGAACCACACCAGGACGTGTTGACTGTGGTGTTCTTGTAGACTCACATTTACCTGGTGACTCTGGTCCCCCTAGGGCCTCACCTGGATCTGGAGACTCTGGCCTGCATGTTGGCCTCACCTGGACCTGGTTAGTGGGGTGGCCACCTGGGCCTCACCCATACCTGGTGACTCAGGTCCCCACAGTGTGCCTCTTGGACCTGGTGAATCTGGTCCTTACCTGGTCCTCTCCCGGAGCTGGGGACTCTGGTCACCACCTAGGACTCACCTGGACCTGGGGAATCTGGTCCCCATCTGGGTCTCACCCAGTCCTGGTGATTTATTCCCCACCTGGACCTGATTGCTGTGGACTCTTTCTTGGCCTCACCTGAAACTGGTGACTCTGATTCTATCTGCGCATCACCCAGACCTGGTGACTCTGGTCCTCACCTGGGAATCGTTGGGACCTGGATACTCTCTTATATACCTGGGCCTCACCTGGACATGATGACTGTGGATCCTCTCTAGGCCTCAACCAGATCTGGTGACTGTGGTCCCACTTGGCCCTCACCAGGACCTGGTGTCTCTGGTACCCACCTGGTTATCATCAGCATATGGTACTCTGTTAACTAACAGTGACCCAGCGGGAACTATAACTCTGGTCTTTCACTTGTCCACACCTGGACAAGGTTGACACTTGTTTCCACCTGGGTCTCACCTGGACATGGGGAGTCGGATACCCACCTGGTCCTCACCTGTAACTGGTGATTCGCGTTCCCACATGGACATAATGTGGACCTGGTGGCTGCAGTGTTCTAGCTTCTCATGTACCTCGTGTCTCTGGTCCCCATCAGGGCCTCACCGGGACCTGGTGAGTGTGGTTTCCACCTGCACCTCACCTGGACCTGGTGATTCTGATCTGCACCTGAGACTACTCCGGATCTGGAGACTGTGTTCCCCCACCTGGTCTTCACCTGGATTTGGGGACTCCTGTCCCCATCTGGGCCTCACCTGGCCCTGTTGACCATGGTTCTCAAGTGGGCAAAATTGGGACCCGGTGACCGTGTTCCACAACTGAACTTCACCTGGACCAGATGACTCTGGTCCCCCTCTGGGTCTCACCGTGCGCTAGTGACTGTGAACCCCATTTTGGCCTGACTTGGACCTGCTGACCCTGGTTGCCACCTACGCCTGACCTCGAAGTGTTGACTCTGGTTCTTTCAATGGCCTCCAGTGTACCTGGTGACCCTGGACCCCCACGTGGGCCTCACCTGGACGTGGTGACTCTTGTCACCCCCGGGGACTCCTGGACCTGCTTACTGTGTTCCACACCTGGGCCTCAAGTAGACCTGTGACCATGGTCCCCAAGCCATCCTCACATGGACCTGTTTCTTCTGATCCCCATCGGGACCTCACGTGTACCTGGTAACTCTGGTCCTCACCTGGGCCTCATCTGGACCTATTGACTTTGGTCCCCACCTGTGCTTCACCTGGATCTGGTGACTCTGGTCCCCACCTGGACCTCTCCTGTACCTGGTGACTCTCTTTGAACATGAACCTCACCTGGATATGGTGACTCTAGTTCCCACCTGGACCTCACCTGCATCTGGTGACTCTGGCCTGCAGGTTGGCCTCACCTGGACCCTAGGGAGTGGGATTGCCACCTGGGCCTCACCCATAGCTGGTGACTCAGGTTTCCCACGTGGGCCTCATTTGGACCTGTTGAATCTGGTCCTTAGCTGGTCCTCTTCCAGACCCGAGGACTCTGGTCACCACCTGGGAATAACCTGGACCTGCTGAATCTGGTCCAAATCTGGGCCTCACCAAGTCCTGGTGACTTTCTTCACCACCTGGACCTGATTGCTGTGGACGCCTTCTTGGCGGCACCTGGAACGGGTGACTCTGATCCTATCTGCGAGTCACCCAGAACTGGTGACTCTGGTCCTCACCTGGGCATCATTGGTACCTGGTGATTCTGTTCCACATCTGAGCCTCACCTGGACCCGATGACTCTGGAACCCCTCTGGGCCTCACTCTGACCTGGTGACTCTGGTCCCCATCTAGATATCACCACGATCAGGTGATTCCGGTACCCTTCTAAGCCGAACAAGATATGGTGAAAGTGGTCCTCAACTGGGCCTCACCTGGTCCAGGTGACTCTGGTCCCCCTCTGGGTCTCACCGTGCCCTAGTGACTGTGAACCCCACTTTGGCCTCACTTGGACCTCCTGACCCTGGTTGCCACCTGCGCCTGTCCTCGAACTGTTGACTCTGGTTCTTTCAAGGGCCTCCCCGGGACCATGATGATCCTGGTCCCCACCTGGGCCTCACCTGGACGTGGTCACTCTTGTCACCACTGGGGACTCACCTGGACCTGCTTACTGTGTTCCACACCTGGGCCTCAAGTAGATCTGTTGACCATGGTCCCCAAGCCGGCCACACATGGACCTGTGGCCTCTGAACCCCACCAGGGCCTCACGTGTACCTGATAACTCTGGTCCTCACCTGGGCCTCAACTGGACCTAGTGACTCTGATCCCCACCTGGGCTTCACCTGGATCTGGTGACTCTAGTCCCCACCTGGACCTCTCCCTGGACCTGGAGACTCTCTTTCCAACATGGACCTCAACTGGATATGGTGACTCTGGTCCTCAGTTTGGCCTCACCTGGACCTGGCGTCTCTCGTCCCCACGTTGACCTAACTCAGAACTGCTGAATCTTGCCCCACCTAGGCCGCACCCAGTCCTGGTGACTCTTGTCCCCAGCTATGCCTCATTTTGACCTGATGAATATGTTACTAACGTGCGCCTCCCATGGACCTGGGACTCAGCAGGGTAGAGTGGCTCTGGTTCCCACAAGGGGCTCACCTGATACTGCTGACACTTGTCTTATTCTATGACTCATCAGGACCTAGTGATTCTGTTCCCCATCTGGGCCTGCATGGGCCTAGTGACTCTGGTCCTCACCCAGGCATCATTGGTACCTGGATACACTATTCCACACCTGGGCCTCACTTTGACCAGCGACCTCTGGTCCCATACTGGGCCCCAAAATAAACTGGTTAATCTGGTTGCCCCTCTGGGCCTCACCCTTACCTGGAGACTGTGGTCACCCCCTGGGCTCTACTTGGGTCTGGTGAATCTGGTCCTTAGATGGTCCGAACCCTGGATCTGGTGACTTGTCGCCACCTGGGCCTCTCCTGGACTTGGTGAATTCTGTTGCCACCTGCGCCTCACCGGGACCTTGTGACTGTGGTCCCACCTGGAACTCACCTGGATCTGGTGGCTCTGGTTACCATATGGGGGGTCTTCTGGACCTGGTTCCTGTGGTCTCCATCTGGCCTCACCTGGAACACAATGACTCTGTTCCATATTTGGGCCTCTCCTGGACCTGTTGACTCTGGTACTTACCTGGGCATCATTGGGACCTGGGTACACTCTTATATACCTTGGCCTCACCTGGACCTGGTGACCGTGGTCCCACCTGGGCCTCACCTGGACGAGGTGCCTGGTTCCCACAGGGACCTCACCTGGACCTGGTGACTCAGGTCCTCATATGGGCATCATGGGACCTGGTTTCTCAGTTCCACAATCGCGGCCTCCCCTGGACCTAGTGATTCTCGTCCCACTCTGGGCCTCACTCTGACGTGGTGACCTCTTTTCCCCACCTGGATATCACCAGAACCGGGTGACTCTGGTCCCCTTCTTGGACTCAACCAGAGCTGGGGACACTGGTCCTCAACTTGGCCTCAACAGGACCTGGTGAAACCACTCCTCACTTAGGCCTCGTCTGGACCTTGTGACTCTTTTCTCACCTGGCATCAACGGGACATGTTTACTCTGTTCCCTACCTGGGCCTCACCTGGACATGATAACTGTGCTCCGCACTTCGGCCTCAAATGGTCCAGATGACTCTGGTCCCCCCCACCAGGCCTCAATTTGGACCTGGTGACTGTGGTCCCCACATGGGTCTCACCTGGACCTGGTGACTCTCGTTCCCACATGAACCACACCTGGACCTGGTGACTGTGGTGTTCTTGTAGACTCACATTTACCTGGTGACTCCGGTCCCCACTACGCCCTCTCCTGGATCTGGTGACTCTGGTCTGCAGGTTGGCCTCACCAGGACCTGGTTAGTGGGGTGGCCACCTGGGCCTCACCCATACCTGGTGACTCAGGTCCCCAAGTGGGCGTCTTGGACCTGGTGAATCTAGTCCTTACCTGGTCCTCTCCCATACCCGGGGACTCTGGTCACCTCCTGGGCCTCACCTGGACCTGGTGAATCTAGTCTCCATCTGGGCCTCACGCAAGTCCTGTTGACTTTGTTCCCAAATGGACCTGATTGCTGTGGACTCTTTTTGTCCTCACCTGGAACTGGTGACTCTGATCCTACCTTTGGCATCATTGGTACCTGGTGACTCTGTTACACACACTGAGCCTCATCTGGATATGATGACTCTGAACCTCTCTGTGCCTCACCCTGACCTGGTGACTCTGGTCCCTATCTGGGATGTCGGCTGGACCAGGTGATTTCTGGTACCGCTCTAGGCCTCAACCAGATCTGGGTGACTCTGGTCCTCAACTGGGCCTCACTTGGACCTAGTGAATATGCTCCATTTGGGCCTCATTAGGACCTGGCGACTCTGGTAACTCCCTGGGCATCATGGGGACATGGTTCCACAGCATGGCCTGCAGGTTGGCCTCACCTGGAACCTGGTAACTCTGGACCCTAACTGGGCATCATCGGACACGGTTCCTCTGCATGGCCTGCAGGTTGGCCTCACCCTGGACCTGGTGAGTGGGGTTGCCACCTGGGCCTCACAAATACCTGGTGACACAGGTCCCCACGTGTGCCTCACTTGGACCTGGTGAATCTGGTCCTTACCCGGTCCTCACCCGGAACTAGTAACTCTGATCACCACCAGCGAATCACCTGGACCTGGTGAATCTGGTCCCCATTGGTCCTCTCCCAGTCCTGGTGACTTTGTTCCCCACCTGGACCTGATTGCTGTGGACCCCATCTTGGCCTCACCTGGAACTGGTGACTCTGAACCTAACTGGGCCTCACCCAGATCTGGTGACTCTGGTCCTCACCTGTGGACCATTATGACCTGGTTACCTCTGTCCACACCTGAGACTCACCTGGACATGATGACTCCGGATCACTCTGGGCCTCACCCTGACATGGTGACTCTTGTCCCCATCTGATGTCATGTAGACCAGGTGAATCTGGTCCCCCTCTAGGCCTCAACTAGACCTGGTGACACTGGTCCTCAAGTGGGACTCACCGGGACCTAGTGAATAATCTCCCCACCTGAGCCTCATCTGGACCTGGTGTCTCTGGTTCTACCTGGGCATCAACGGGACATGGTTACTCTATTCCCCACTGGGACTGACCTGATCCAGGTAAGTCTGGTCCTGACTTTGGCCACTTCTGTACCAGGTGACTCTGGCTCTCCTGGGCCTCCTCTGTAACTGGTGATTCTGATCCTAAGCATGGCCTCACCTGACCTGGTGACTGTGGTTCCCATCGGGACCTCAACCTGGACCCTCATGTCTCTGGTCCCACCTGGACCTCACCAGGACCTGGTGTCTCTGGTACCCACCTGGGTAGCATTAGGTTATGGTTACACTGTTCACTAACAGTGACCCAGCCAGACCTATTAACTCTCGTCTTCACCTGGGCCACACCTGTACATGTTGACACTGGTTCCCACCTGGGTCTCACCTGGACATGGTGAGTCGGATCCCCACCTGGACCTCACCTGTAACTGGTGATTTTCGTTCCCACATGGACATCATGTGGACCTGGTGGCTGCAAGTGTCTTCTAGCTACTCAATGTTCCTCGTGACTCTGAGCCCCACCAGGGCCTCACCCGGGACTGGTGAGTGTGCTTGCCACCTGCACCTCACCTGGACCTGGTGATTCTGGTCTGCACCTGAGAATACTCTGGATCTGGTGACTGTGGTCCCCACCTGGCTTCACCTCGATTTGGGGACTCACGGTCCCCATCTGGGCCCTCCCCTGGCCCTGTTGACCATGGTCCTCAACTGGGCGAAATTGGGACCCGTGACTCTGTTCCACACCTGGACCTCACCTGGACCAAGTGACTCTGGTCCCCCTCTGGTCTCACCGTGCCCTAGTGACTGTGAACCCCACTTTGACCTGACTTGGTCCTGCTGACTCGGTTGCCACCTGCTCCTGACCTCGAACTCTTGACTTGGTTCTTTCAAGGCCTCCCCTGGACCTGGTGATCCTGGTCCCAACTGGGCCTCACCTGGACGTGGAGACTCTTTTTCACCACCGGTGACTCACCTGGAACCTTGTTACTCTGTTTACAACACCTGGGCCTCGTTTAGACCTGTGACACATGGTCCCCCAAGGCCGGCCTCACATGGACCTGTTGCCTCTGACCCCACCGGGGCTAACGTGTACCTGGTAACACTGGTCCTCACCTGGGTCTCATCTGGACCTAGTGACTCTGGTCCCACCTTGGCTTCACCTGAGCTGGTGACTCTGGTACCCATCTGGACTTCACCTGGAATATGGTGACTCTGGTCCCCACCTGGGCCTCTCCTGGACCTGTGACTCTCTTTCCAACATGGACCTCACCTGGATCTGGTGACTCTGGTCCTCAGTTTGGCCTCACCTGGACCTGGCGTCTCTCGTCTCCATTTTGACCTAACTCAGAACTGCTGAATCTTGCCCCCTAGGCCGCACCAGCAGACCTGGTGACACTTGTCCCCAGCTATGCCTCAATTCGACCTGATGAATCTGGTCTCAAGTGAGCCTCACATGGACCTGGGACTCAGCTGGATAGAGTGGCTCTGGTTCCGGTACGGGGCTCAAATGATACTGCTGACTGTGGTCTTATTCTATGCCTCAACAGGACCTAGTGAATCTGTTCCCCATCTGGGCCTGCATGGCCCAGTGACTCTGGTCCTCACCCAGGCATCATTGGGACCTGGATACTCTATTCCACACCTGGGCCTCACTCTGAACAGGGACCTCTGGTCCCATTCTGGGCCACAAACTAACTACTTACTCTGGTTCCCCCTCGGGGCCTCACCCTTACCTGGTGACTCTGGTCACCCATGGGCTTCATTTGGGCCTGGTGAATCTGGTCCTTAGATTGTCCTCACTTGGATCTGGTGACAGCTCACCACCTGGGCCTCACCTGGACATGGTGAATCCTGTTGCCACCTGCGCCTCTCCTGGACCTTGTGACTGTGGTCCCACCTGGACCTCACCTGGATCTGGTGGGTCTGGTTCCCATATGGGGCTCTCCTGGACCTGGTTCCTGTGGTCTCCATCAGACCTCACCTGGAACACAATGACTCTGATCCATATTGATCCATATTGATCTGATCTGAGTCCATATGACTCTGATCTCATGGACCTCTTGACTCTGGTCCTTACCTGGGCATCGTTTGGACCTGGATACTCTGTTATATACCTGGGCCTCACCTGGACCTGGTGACTGTGATCCCACCTGGGCCTCACCTGGAAGAAGTGACTGGTTCCCACAGGGACCTCACCTGGACCTGGTGACTCAGGTCATCATATGGGCATCATGGGACCTGGTTTCAGTTTCCACATCGGGGCCTCTCCTGGACCTAGTGATTCTCGTCACCCTCTGGGCCTCACCCTGACGTGGTGACTCTGGTCCCCACCTGGATATCACCAGAACCGGGTGACTCTGGTCCCCCTCCGGGACTCACCCGGAGCTGGGGACACTGGTCCTCAACTGGGCCTCAGCAGGACCTGGTGAATCTACTCCTCACTTAGGCCTCGACTGGACCTGTGATTCTTTACCCACCTAGCATCAATGGGACATGGTTACTCTGTTCCCCACTTGGGTCTCACCTGCACATGATATCTTTGCTCCACATATTGGCGTCAACTGGTCCTGATGACTCTGGACCCACCACCTATGCCTCAATCTGGACCTGGTGACTGTGGTCCCCACCTGGGTCTCACCTGGACCTGGTGACTCTCGTTCCCAAATGAATCACACCTGGACCTGGTGACTGTGGTGTTCTTGTAGACTCAATTTTACCTGGTGACTGGTCACCATTAAGGCCTCACCTGGATCTGGTGACTCTGGCCTGCAGATTGGCCTCACCTGGACCTGGTGAGTGGGTTGCCACCTGGGCCTCACCATACCTGGTGACTCAGGACCCACGTGGGCCTCTTGGACCTGGTGAATCTGGTCCTTACCTGGTCCTCTCCCAGGCCCGGGGACTCTGGTCACCACCTGGGCTCACCTGGACCTGGTGAATCTGGTCCCCATCTGGGCCTCACCCAGTCCTGCTGACTTTGTTCCCCACCTGGACCTGATTGCTGTGGACTCTTTCTTGGCATCACCTGGAACTGGTGACTCTGATCCTATCTGGCGTCACCCAGACCTGGTGATTCTGGTCCTCACCTGGGTATCGTTGGTACCTGGTGACTCTGTTCCACACCTGAGCCTCACTTGAACATGATGACTCTTGAACCACATCTGGGCCTCACCCTGACCTAGTGACTCTGGTCCCCATCCGGATGTCACCTGGACCAGGTGATTCTGGTATCCCTCTACGCCTCAACAAGATATGGTGACTATGGTCCTCAACTGGGCCTCACCTGGACCTAGTGAATATGCTCCATCTGGTCCTCATTTGGACCTGGTGACTCTGGTCCCTACCTGGGCATCATCGGATCGGCACATGGTTCCACAGCATGGCCTGCAGTTTGGTCTCACCTGGACCCGTGAGTGGGGTTGCCAACTGGGCCTCACCCATACCTGGTGACACAGATCCCCACGTGGGCCTCACTTGGACCTGGTGAATCTGGTCTTACCTGGTCCTCAACCGGAACTGGTATCTCTGGTCACCACCTGGGAATCACATGGGCCTGGTGAATCTGGTCCCCATCTGGGCCTCACCCAGTCATGGTGACTTTGTTCCTCACCTGGACATGATTGCTGTGGACTCCTTCCTGGCCTCACTTTGAACTTGTGACTCTGAACCTAACTGGGCCTCACCCAGATCTGGTGACTCTGGTCCTCACCTGTGGACCATTATGACCTGGATACTGTGTTCCAAACCTCAGCTCACCTGGACATGATGACATGGAACCCTCTGGGCCTCAGCCTGACATGGTGACTCTGGTCCCCATCTGGATGTCACCTAGACCAGGTGAATCTGGTACCACTCTAGGCCTCAACTTGACCTGGTGACTCTGGTCCTCAACTGGGCCTCACCGGGACCTAGTGAACATGCTCCCGACCTGTGCCTCATCTGACCTGGTGACTCTGGTTCT
>NW_023331942.1:0-31089 GCF_011100685.1 Canis lupus familiaris | reverse complement strand
AGAGACGTTGTCAGAGGCTTCTGAGATGCAAGTGGAACAATGCAGACCTGGACGGTATCTCCGGTTCAGGAGAGTGGTAATCTTAGAACTCCTGACTTAGAAACACTGCTATGTTCTCACTGCCATAGAACGCAGCTAGTTGAAAGCTGGCTTCTAGGCATGCTTCTTGTGAGAGCTGAGGTCAGGGCAGGCCCTCCCGCATCCTGACTGCCTGTAGACATAGGTCCTAGCATCCTATGTAGGTTGCTGGAAGAGGTGTGTGAAAAGCATGTGGAAGTGACAGGCCTGCACTCTCGTGTATCTGAGTTCAATACAGCGATTGCCAACGTCCCTGTTCAATTCGAGTGTAGCTCGGTTCTAGCTCCAATCAATAAGTGTCTAGCAGACATCTGCCTGCAAAGCATACACACTTCTGAGAGTTGACCTTATGCCCTGTACCTCCCATATGCTGACTGCAGGTAATTTGGCTCCTATCAGGCCTAGGCTCGATGCGTGACAGAAGGGTTGTGAGAGGTTAGTGGAAGGTGCCGGCCCACACGACTAGTGCCTCTAAGACCAATCCAGAGATATGTGAGGAACTGCTCTCTTAGATTGGTGCTAAATACTAAGTTCCGAAAATGAGAAGCCAGTTGAATGCAGTGTCCAAAGGGTACTTGCTTCTGAGACTTGAGCTCACCCCCAGCCCCTTACAGTTCCACACGGCATCCAGATGGAATTTCGAACCTCCTCTCTAGACATGTTGTCAGACGCTCATTGGACACAAGGGCCTAGCTGCAGGCTTCAATGCTTGTGTCCAGGTGCAGTAGAGCGGTGTACATAGAACCTTCTGACTTACAATGTAGCAACGTTCTCACGGCCATAAGAATGCTGCTAGTGGAAAGGGCCTTCGAGGCATGCTTCCTTTTGAGAGTGAACTCAAGACAGGCCCGCGGCATCTGACTGCCTGTAGAAGTAGCCGCTAACATCATTTTGTTAGTTGATGGGATAAGTGTGAGAAAAGCATGCGGAAGCGTCGGGCCTGCACTCACGTTATCAGAGTTGAATACAGCAATTTCCAACTGCCTTCTTCAATCAGTGTCGCTGGGTTCAACTCCCATGTACGAGTGGGTAGCAGACATCTGCCTCCCGAGACTGATAAATCATGTTGATAGTATCTATCCTTTAATGATATAATAAAAATGCAGCAGTATATCTCTGTATATGATCCACAACAGTTCAATCATGATATAAACAACAGACATGTCCCACCTGAGGGAAAATTTTACAAATACTCTACTTCTCAAAAGTGTTCCAGTTCAAAACAAAGAAAAAGGCTGAAAAACTGTCAAAATCCAGAGAGCTTAAGAAAACATGATGTCAAGTGTAATGTGATATGAGGGATGGTAACTTAGCAAAAACTAAGGAATCTGAATAAAGTATGGTCTTTGGTTAATGCGAATATTTTAATATTGATTCATTAGCTAATATTTGTACAATACTAATAAAGATATCGATAATTGGAGAAATTGAGTGCGAGTCCATGAGAATTCTCTGTACTATCTTCTCAATTTCCCTATAAATCTTTGTTTTTTTTTCTAATCAATAAGATTTATTTTGAAAATTATCATAAATGGGGATCCCTGGGTGGCGCAGCGGTTTGGCGCCTGCCTTTGGCCCAGGCGCGATCCTGGAGACCCGGGATTGAATCCCAACGTCAGGCTCCCGGTGCATGGAGCCGATTCTCCCTCTGCCTGTGCTCTGCCTCATTCTCTCTCTCTCTCTGTGACTGTCACAAATAAATAAAAATTTAAAAAAAAAATTTTTAAAAAAAAAAAAAAAAAAAAAAAAAAAAAAAAAAGAAAATTATCATAAATGAATCAGGCTCCAAGTGTGGAGACATTTTAAGAATAGATTAATTAATTTTTTGCCTTATTCTTAAAGAGTTCCTTCGATGGGAACAAAGTAAGAATTTTATATCAGAAGGAAGAAAAAACACTTATGAGCACGTATTAATGCCTCCTCAACCTGAAAAGCAGGAAAGGATAATAAATAGCAAAAATCAGATAAAAATACTTCTATTATGATAGACACCATATTGCAAGTGCATTTAAATATTAGCAATGCAGGGGATCCTGGGTGCGCAGAGGTTTAGCGCCTGCCTTGGCCCAGGGCACGATCCTGGAGGCCGGGATTGAATCCCATGTCGGGCTCCCGGTGCATGGAGCCTGCTTCTCTCTCTGCCTGTGTCTCTGCCTCTCTCTCTCTCTCTCTGTGTGTGTGTGACTATCATAAATAAATAAAAAAAATAAATCTTTAAAATAAAGGAAAAAAATTAGCAAGCATATAACATTTATTCCTGGACATTTGTCTTCCAAAGAGTTCACAGTGTTTCAGTGTCAGTTAAAACAGGGGAAGAATCTCAGGGAAGAATCCTTCACATAATAATAGGACCATTGGTAATAAGTCTCTCAGTTCTTTCCAAATCCATAAAGATGCATTTCCTGATGAGTGACTGACTGTGAAGAAAGAGATGAGAAACCCTCATCCCTCTGAATACTTGTGTCAGAATATTTTAACCATAGTACTACGGATAGTAAATTATCCTTATTAACAGGAAATACGTCTCACATTGGAATCTGAGCAATCAGATGGGCAGAGAAAAAATGCTTTGACTGGCTCTTCATCTTTTAAAGACAAAGGAGAGTTTTCTATGTACAAAGTCAGTTGTCAAGATAGCCTTAGGGAATAAGAGTCTGCAGCATCGAATCCCACTGCACAGCCACCCAGGACGCCCGGCTCCAGGTCTTCTTGATCCCAAATCCCTGGGCCTGTCCCCCAACACATGCTAGCACCAGAGGTCATTTGCAATTGCTCTCTTAGGAGCTCGGGGAAGGGAGCTAGATAGGATGGGACATGTGGAGGCCAAGAAAATTAAGGCCATTCCACTTTATGTTCAGCGTTAGCACATGTCCAGCCATCCCAGGTCCCTGTGAATAAGAGCTGAAATTTACATTACTTCAGTTACAGGAAAAAACAAAAGTTTACAGCTTAATGTCCTAGAAAGCCCCACATTACAATAAAAACTGAGCCCAAGCCAAGGGCAGGAAGCCCCTATTAGAATAAGAACAGAGCTCAATGCCCTAAGGCCCCATATCAAAATGTAAACAGAACTTGAGGAATTGCTCCAGCCCTTCTGGAGTCCCTGAGACCAGCCCTTAAAACTAAGCTAAAAACCAAAAACAAAACAAAAAACTAAGCTAAAACCCACCTCGGGGTCTAAGTCCCTGCTCCGCCCTGTCGGGTATACTTGGACGCAAGCTCGAGTTGGTAAATCAACCCTCCTGTGTTTGAATCGGTGTCGGCTCCTTAGTGGTTTCTCGGATTCACAATCTTGAGCACAACACCCCCATGTCCCCTCCCCACCTGGGCTGACCCCCTGTCCCCTCCCACCCAGGCTGACCCTCAGTCACCTCCCCGCCCACAACAGCTGGGCACAGGCCCTCACAGAGGTCCCATGGGCATGGTGCGCACTGCCGCCATCCCCGGCCTCCCAGGGGAAGGAAGGAGGTTTTGGCAGGACACACTCCCATGGTGGCCCCAGGGCTCCCTGCCCAGGACGGCAGCTGGTGACAGGTCGGGGTCTGTGTCCCTGATGCCGGCTCCTCCTCCCCGGTTTTCCCGCAGGAAATGAAGGAGGAGGCCCTGGTCTCCTCCAGGGACATCACGCAGATAGGCCTGGACGTCAACAGGACGTTCGGCAGCCACACCATGTTTTGGGACCGCTACGGGGTCGGGTGAGGCTCCTGGGCCGGGGGGGTTCGGGGCCCCAGGGGAGGCCCGGGGGCTTCTGGGTAGGAAACACGGGGCTTCTGAGGCCGGGGGTAGCAACAGCAGCCAACAACACACCGCCGCATGGTAAGGTGCTGGGGATGACCCCGTGCCCCCACACCCGGAGTTCGGGGATGAGGAGGCCACTAGGATGGGGCCTCCAGGGGTTGCCATGTGAGCTGAACTCCAAAGGGTTGAGGGAGCCCCTGAAAGGCAAGGGGCTGGGGTGGGGGCCGTGGGGGCAGTAAGGGGACCTGGGGGCCAGGCGGCATGGCCGTGGCTGGCAGGACACACATCGATCCGATGAGGGCCGACGGCTCAGGGTGACACCCACCCTCGATGCTTTATATATTTCTAAAGTCTATGCATTTCATTTGAGACAATTTGCAATTTGTAAACATACATAGTATGATGACCCCCAGATAATGCCCGGTCCAGCCAGGGCCCTGCACTGACACGCGGGGCCCGAGGGGCAGGTGTCACAGCAAACCCCAGACTGGGGTCGCCTTTATCTGTAACGTCTCCGTGTGCATCTTAGAGAAAGGGGATGCCCTGTGTCCGCAGGCCCCCAGCCACCCCCTCATTCCCCACCTCCACACCATCCCCCTACATCATCATCCCCCATGGCATCGCCCCATACCATCCCCCTACACCATCCCCCTCACACCCCCACACAACCCACCACACTATACCCCCACACCATCCCCCTACACCATCCCCCACACTCCACCACCATCATACCTCTGCCCCACACCATCGGCTCCCAGCAAGGACCCGGTGCAGCTGCCCCCTGTGGGACATGCTCAGCCTCCCCGGGGTTCTCTGGACAGCCTACTCCCATCAGAGCCCTGGTGTCCCATAGAGTACCCAGGGGTTGCAGGGAAGAGGGAATGCCGGGAGCCCCGACAGGGTGGGTGCAGGTGGTGGAGCACAGGATGCACTGTGCCCTGCCTCCTCCCCTGTCCCTCCTGGAGGGCGGCACACCCTGCACAGGACACCAGCCCCTAACCCAGAGGGACCTGGGCTGGCCTGGCCCGGGCTCTGTGGGGGCTGGGGTGATTTGACCCATAGGGATCCAGCCCCCCATGGCCCTGGCCGGGCCTGGATTCTGGCTCGGGCTGAGGAGCCCTCTCACAGCTGGATGTGCCTCCTGGGCCCTGGCGTGCCCCACAGATCCGGGTCGCTGACCTAGGGCAGCCCTGGGGATCCCGGGACACCCCAGGGTGGGGAGAACAGGGGTAGGCTGGTGGGCCCCACCAACACCCACAGCAGGAGGCAGGCTCCTCCAGGTGCTGGGGCCCCAGGGGGC
This sequence comes from Canis lupus familiaris, assembly GCF_011100685.1. NCBI lineage: Eukaryota > Metazoa > Chordata > Mammalia > Carnivora > Canidae > Canis > Canis lupus. The sequence continues at coordinate 25,973 of NW_023331942.1, read as the reverse complement.
CCGAGGCCGGGGTCCAGCTGCCCTGCGGGGACCCAGCGCAGGAGCCCATGAGCTGCAGGTCCAGGTCAGCTCTGCTGTCCTCAGAACCGTCTCTCAGGCTGAAACCTCAGGACACACGCCCCCACACGGAGTCCACACATGCTCCCAGGTGGGGGACTCCAGCCCCCGCCCCCCCACCCCGTGTGATTCTTGCCCTCCCCTAAAGGACAGAAAGGTCTCCCTCCCCAGGGGAAGGCGCCCACCCTCGGCTCTGAGCCCGTTTGCTGTAGCAAGTCAAGAAAGTGTTGTGGTGCGAAAATGCACAGCCAGCCCATTTCTGTGTCTCCAGGAACTTGTGCAGACCCCCAGAGAGGAGGAGGGGGCACCACCCAGGCCCCAACCAGCCCCTGCAGGGGCGCCGCCAGGCACACACAGCTGACGTCCCCACGTGCCTACCAGGGGCGGCCAGACACCAGGGTCAGGACCCCACGGACTTTACTGGGACTCAGCCTGTGCCCCGCGGGCCAGGAGGGGCTGGGACAGAGTGACAGTCAGGGAGCCTCAGGTCACCAGGGTCTGTGCAAAGCGACCTAGGAGGTCTGTGCTCCCTCTGTCCTGGGGGCCTGGGCTGGCCGGGTTCCGGGGCACTTCCTCCCCCTCCCGCATCCCGTGCCTGTGTGCCTCGGGCACAGAGGGCCTGTGGGGCGGTCAGTGTGGCCCTGGAAGGGAGGTCAGGGCAGCAGGCCCTGGTCTTGTGCCCAAGATTGCAAATACGAGAAACCACCAAGGAGCCGACACCGATGCAAACACACGAGGGTTTATTTACAAGCTCCAGCATGGGTCCAAATATACCCGACACTGCGGAGCAGGGACTTGGACCCCGAGACTAAGAGGCGGCGTAGCAGCTTTATAGGGGCCAGTGGCCCATGGGATACACAGAAAGGTGCACAGTCATGTCGGTCCACACGCAGGTGGCCGATTGAATTACATCTTACCCTATAGTATCCATTTGAGCTGGCCTATTACTTTGGTCAGAATTGGCGCGCAGTTTTGGCGGGACAAAGCAGGGTTACATTGTTCTGAGCCGATTTCCGATTAGGGTGTGCCCAGCGGCTGGACTAGGGTGGGGCAGCGCCTTAAGCAATAAGCAGGTTATGTGGGGGTCATACAGGAGGTGGCAGGTGTAGCCAAAATGGAATCAGTCCTCCTCTGCTTGTCCAGGGGTAGGGGATTTTTGTTAAATTTCCTGGGTCCCACATTCCCCCTTTTTCAGAGGATCCTATGCAGATCCAATCAAGGGTCAGGTTGCTCTTAGAGTGAGCCAGGTGGAATGATTAAAACCAGGATTTTAATCAACCTTGCTGCTGTTCTCGTTCCCATGTTCTCACGGCCGTAACAACTCAGCTAGTGGAAAGCTGGCTTGCAGGCCTGCTTCCTTTGAGAGCAGAGCTCAGGGCAGGACCCTCCCGCATCCGGCCTGACTGTAGCCTGAGTTGCTAACATCCTTATGTTAGGTGCTGGGAGAGGTTGTGAGAAAAGCATGTGGAAGCGTTGGGCCTGAACTCACGGTATCTGAGTTGAATACAGCGATTTCCAACGGCCTTCTTCAATCAGAGTGTAGCTAGTTTCTAACTCCCATGTACGAGTGGCTAGCAGACATCTGCCTCCCAGGTGTACACACTTTTGAGAGTTGAGCTTATGGCCTGTACTTCCCACCTCCTGCTGCAGGTACACTTCGCTGCTAACAGGCCTGCTCGATTCGTGACGGAAGTGTGTGAGAGGTAAGCGGAATGTCCCGGCATACAAGACTAGTGCCTCCAAGCTCAATCCAGCGATTTCCTAGTAATTCCTGTGGTAGACTGGTGCTACATGCTAAGTTCCATACGTGAGAAGGTAGCTGAAGCCTTGTTCAAAAGCATCTTACTTCTGAGAGTTGAGCTCACCCTCAGTCCCTCACAGTTCCACACTGCTGCAGAGTGAGTTTCGCACGTCTCACCAGAGACGTTGCCAAAGGTTTCTGAGACGCAAGTTAACAATGCAGACCTGGACGGTATCTCCAGGTGCAGTAGATTGGTAATCTTGGAACATACTGATGCAGAATACTGCTACCTTCTCACTGCCATAAGAACGCAGCTAGTTGAGACCTGGCTTCTAGGTATGCTTCCTGTGAGAGAATGAAGTCAGGGCAGCAGAACCCTCCGCATCCTCCTGACTGTAGACGTAGCTGCTAACATTCTTATGTTAGGTGCTGGGAGAGGTTGGGAGAAAAAGCATGTGGAATCGTTGGGCCTGAACTCACGTGTATCTGAGTTGAATACAGCGATTTCCAACGGCCTTCTTCAATCAGAGTGTAGCTAGGTTCCAACTCCCATGTCCAAGTGGGTAGCAGACATCTGCCTCCCCTGCATACACACTTCTGAGAGTTCAGCTTATGGCCTGTACCTGCACATCCTGCCTGCAGGTACCCTCACTTCTAAAAGGCCTAGGCGCTGCGTGACGGAAGTGTTGGGAGATGTAATTGGAATGTCCGGCACACAAGACTAGTGCCTCCAAGCTCAACCCAGGATGCCCAAACAACACATGACTTAGTGAAAAAAATTCTCATTAGAAAATATTGAAAAAAAAATATTTTGAATGTAAGAAAAATGTAAACATATTAAAAACATGAGTGTGATGAAGCAAAAGCAGTGTTTAGAGGGAAATTACATCATATCAGAAAAAAAGATCCAAAATCAATACCCTAAACTTCTTCCTCAGGAAATGAGAGTAAAGAACAATTTTAAATCTAACGCAAACAGAAGAGAAGACATAATAAAAAATTACAGAATACATAAAACTGAAAACAAGAAAATAATGAGGAAAATCAACAAAATCAAAAGGTAGTTCTTTGAGAAGACTAAGAAAATTGAAAAGCCATAGGCAGTCTAACAAAAATGACGGAGAGAGGACATAAATCACAAATATCAGAAATGAGAAAGTGTCATCACTTCGGATATCATGGACCTTAAAAGGATTATAATGGAATAATACAGAGAGTTCCATGCCCTCAAATTTAATGATATAGATGAAATAGAATAATTGAAAAGCACAAACCAAAACTCAAACAAGGAGAAATCAATCATTGAAATGGACCTATAGCTATTAATAATTTGATGACCTACTAATAACCAGAGCAGGGAAATGCATTACAAAAAAGGAAAACCATAGTCATATTCTTTAATACAGATGCAGAAGCTCTCAACAAACTATTTGTATATAAAATCCAATAATATATTAAAGTATTATATGGGGCACTCAGGTTGGCTCAGATGGTGAGTGTCTGCATGGGCTCAGGTCATGATCTGCACGTATACTGTTAGCAATGGGAAAAAAATAAAATAAATGTAAATAAAATATAAAAAGGAAAAAATATTAAAAAGGATTATACACTTTAATTGCTCCACCAGTATCAAATCTATTTTTTAATAAATTTATTTTTTATTGGTGTTCAATTTGTTAACATACAGAATAACACCAGTGCTCATCCCATCAAGTGCCCACCTCAGTGCCGCCACCCAGTCACCCCACCCCCCGCCCACCTCCCCTTCCACCACCCCTAGTTCGTTTCCCAGATATCATTTACTTTAAAGGACAGTACTGATGCTTTATTTTGGTTATCTCTTCCTAAATACAAAATACATCTTAAAGGATGTTCCTCTGCCTTGTGTTCTGGGAGAAGCATATCTTTGAACTACCTTTATCCTGATTGTTCTTTCCTTATGTCCATGTTATCAGATTTAAATTCACAGTATTATGTAGCTATGAGTTGGATGGTTTATTTTCATTCTTTTCTTATTCAATATAAACTTTTAGAAAGTACAGCTGAAATGATTTCCGAAAGTCGGCTTTGTGATTTCCGGGACTCATTTACCTTTTGAACTTGCTTTCCTGAGAACATTTCTATTTGTTATCATTAGTAAAAATCAATTTCTTGAAGCTCATTGCTTTAACAGACTAATTTCCTTTTCTCTACTCTGTTTATATTTAGGGGGTCCTCCTCAAACTTGCTTCTCTCCACCTTTGAATAATGCCCTAGGTGCCTTTAATTAATCCCATGTATATATACAACTATATGCGTAAGTACGCCGTAGCTAATGTTTTTGTCCTTATTTGGTTCACAGAGAATGGTACTACTAGCCATTTCTAAACAACTTATTTGTTATATTATTCTTTCTAAAAAGTCAGGACCTTCTAAAGTTGTTGGTCGTAATAAGCAAACAATATACTATTCTATTTGAAGGCTTTCTTTTTTTTCATCTGCCTCCTTGATATCTGGAGGAAGACTTAGTTATTTAAGCATCATATCCAACTCATAATTTAAGAAAGTGCAATGCAGGTATTTTCAAAGGGCTAATATTTTTTGTTGTTTGTTTCTATCTTCTTTCAGTGGGATGTCACCTTGCTGTCTTTATTCCCATTACTTCCCAAGTTGCCTCTCATATTTTGCAGTTTTTACATACTTATCACTAAATAATTGGTTTCTTGAACATTCCTTTGACTTCTTTGAACTACCAGGATGGAGGCCACTGGATGGATAGTTTTGCTTTCTCATTATTATTATTTTTTTTAAGATTTTATTTATTTATTCATGATAGACACAGAGAGAGAGAGGCAGAGACACAGGCAGAGGGAGAAGCAGGCTCCATGCACCGGGAGCCTGACGTGGGATTCGATCCTGAGTCTCCAGGATCATGCCTGGGCCAAAGGCAGGTGCCAAACCGCTGCGCCACCCAGGGATCCCTGCTTTCTCATTATTAATATAGTTCCTAACAATACGGAAAATTAGGATCCTAGCTCACAGAGAATGCAACTTTTTGAAGCAGGGCTCTGTCTTAGCCAACCCAAAAATATGTGGCATTGACTTAACAGCTGCATGGCAAAAAGTGAGAAAACTAATACTGGAGACTTTAAAAACAGTAATCCATGTTTGTAACAGAAAAGATTTACTTAATCATCATCTGCAACAAGGAAGAAAAAAGAAACAAAAAGAAACACAACAACAACAAAAAAACCCACATGTATTTGCTGGGTCAAAGTTCCAGGGGAGAAACTAGAAACAGGACTCAGAATATGAACCCTTGCTAGGTTGTGCAAGCTTCTGTGGGCTGGATTAAAACCCATGTGGGGAGAGAGGGTTTATACCTAAACGAACTGGCCAGCTGGCGGGCACAGATGAAGGGATGAAGGGCTTTCTAAGCTGAAGCCACCGATTCTAACTCAAACAATGGAAGATCCAGAGTTTCAGTAAAATATCTCTATTGGACAGTGTGAGAGAAAGGGAGAGAGAGAGAGAAGAGAGAGAGGAGGGAGGAAGGGAGCACGAGAGAGTGCTCAAATTTGAGAACTGAATTGAGGTGGGGCACATGGGAGCAAAGCAGCAGAAAATAAAGCAGATTTGATACATATGATTGGGGAAAACTGCCTGCCATTAGTGACAAATGCAATGTCTAGCGAACTTGAACTTGTGAAGGGGATCTTGTTAGCAAAGAAACCATGAGGTTGAACTAAACGCACCACTGACTTTTGGAATCACAGACCATTAGTCTTCCATAAGCAGTAGTCTTTAGAGGGAGTATGATACCAAGGATGGAGGGCCCCAGAATACCCGTTCACAGAAGCTGTGACCAAAGGCACAACAGAGAAAGAAGAGTTTCTTGACATGTAGAGCCAGGGGTCATGACAAACAATGGGCAAGATAGTTCCTCCAGGAGAAAAGAGCCAGGGCCTCATAAATGCTGGTGTTAATTTTTATTGTGACAGCCCAACAAATGGGCCCTTGTTAGAAACATGAGTTTTAATTGTCGTCAAATTTTTAAAAATTTTTTCAAATTAAAGAATTTGACTTGATTCCCTTATATTTGAGAAGAAGGGTGACTTCCAAAATGACTCAAAGGCCACACGTTATTATTATTTATCATCTATACTCCAACAGAGGCTATATTGTCTATTACAAAGTATATCCTTTCCCTCTTCTCTACTAATCTGAACATGTAGATAAATGCACCCAGGCACGTGCACATACATATCCATGTATAATTCTCTAAGAGTATAGCTACTCTTACTTATATCAATGTTGAGAATTATAACTGGTATGTATATGGACGCACATTGCTTTCCTTTGTATAAGGACATTTTGTCTACTACCCATAGGCATTGCTAAGTACAAAGAGAAAATTCATTTTTATGAATAAAGAAGACTTCTGGAAACAAGATAGGTGATTACACAGGGAAGAGGTGGGGATTTCTCAGTGACGTGGAAATGCACAAACATTTATATACTTATTATTACTGGATACTCTGTTTTGTGTTAAAAAATTTATTCACAGTAACTACATGAGAATATTATTGTCCACATTTAAATGAGGAAATATGACAAAAATGAATTTTTTCTTCACTTTGCACAACCGATAAGTAATAGACTGAGATATATTTTATAAGTGAAAGAGGTACTGGATTGACTCAATGTAGGGATGACTTAACAAAAGGACCTTCAGGAAAATCAGGTTACTCAAAAAGGACACAGAAGTTATTCAGGGATCATTTTACAAGAAAGAGTCAAAACTAGTAGGGAGGGGGGGGCAGACGGGACTCCAGCTCCCTCTCTGCTGGTTTTCTGCTAGGCCCCATTTACTCATGTTCCACATTTTGCCTGAATAAGCCAAAGACCCCACTTCCAGGGGAAGCAAGAAAGTTAATCATTCTCTGAATTTTGCCCTAGGCCCCAAACACCTGAAACACCTAACAAGAGCCAGATCCCAAACACGTTCCAGGACTTAGCTTCAAACCAACCTGGGCTGATACTGGCATCAATGCTTTGATTATTTATGGAGTAGCACCTATTGTTCACTTCACATCTGCCCTTGATTGGAACCTACCCTGAATTCCTGGAGAATGTGTACCCTCGAACCTTTCCTAATATAACCCCTTAGCTCTACATGACATCAAGATTCACTCTCCTTTCCAAGTCCAGACACTCTGTCTGCTATACCTGTCTTTACACTACACGATAACCTCTCTTTTCAGTTCCTCTGGCTCATGTTTGAGTCCTCCCCTACACGCAGCCAAGGACCCGCTTGGCTAGTCCTGTGGGACCTGCTCCTGGGTTCTGACTGGGTCTGCTTGCTTCAAAACTATTATTATATAATAATATTACCAACTTTTATTTTAGCGTGGAATTTAGATCAAAATACTGCATATCAGCTACAAACACATTGATTTTTGAAATAAATTTACCTTTCTAATCATCATAGAAAGTCTGATTTAGTATACAATATTTTATTTTTTGGGAAAGTTATGGATTTATACAGCTGATTGGAGTAGCCCTTAAAACCTTGTAATTAGGGATCCCTGGGTGGCGCAGTGGTTTGGCGCCTGCCTTTGGCCCAGGGCGCGATCCTGGAGACCCGGGATCGAATCCCACGTCGGGCTCCCGGTGCCTGGAGCCTGCTTCTCCCTCTCTGGTCTCTGCCTCTCTCTCTCTGTGACTATCATAAATAAATAAATTAAAAAAAAAACCTTGTAATTACAAATCTAAAATCTGAACATTAGACAAATTATTGAAGGACTCTTTGATCGATAATGACTGATTTTGTGAGTGATTATGCAATTCATTAGTCTAAATTCTTTTAAACATTGTCTGCTAAAACATTATCTCTAGGTAAATTATTGATGTATTCCTTTAGTGAGAATATTATATGCAATTTAAACACCAACTATTTTAGCAGAAATTATTTTTTTAATCGGCTCAACTGCTGATTGTAATCAACAATTAATTTTTCCAAAAAAAAAACAATTAATTTTTCCCTTTAAGAATCTGAAGTCTGATATCCCAGACACATACATTAGGCAAAATAGAACTTTAAAAAAAAAAAAGACTATATGATGATTCTAAGACATGGGGAAACAATATAATACAAAACTATAAAAGGATGAACATTTAGATGGATTATAAATGCAACCATTTCGTGAATACTTTAAAATATTGTAGAAAAAAAATCAAAGCATTTTTTTCAAAATATTTTAATGACAAACAATATATTTCTGACAGTGTAAAGGAAAATCTAGTTTTCTATATCTGCCCTGCCGTTGCATATAATAACCCTGGAAACCAGTGAGTGGACAGTGACAAATGTTAATGACTCACAGTCTATGCATTTTTGGCTGCTTCTCTATAAACTATATGCTGTAATTTGCGGAGATGACCTCTGCTAGATTTAGCTGTGAATTAGCCACAGATTAAAGTGTGGGATTAAAGACCAACCTGAAGGAGCTCCTCTCCTCTGGACATGGGGTTTCAGGAAGAGAAGGATTCAGAGGAGTAAAACAGAAACATACAGTGCCTCTTCCTGTTTCTGCTCGAACAAATGCAGAAAACCACTCCAGCTCAGGGAACTCCTGTGTCCCTTGTTCCAGGGCTCATTTGGACAGTTCTACCCCCAAAGTTATGTCAGGTGACAGTTTTACCAAATTTCATCCACTATTTTACATGGGCTAATAATATTTGCATCTGCAATAACAGCCGAATGCCTGAACCATGAGTCTCTAATGCAAATACCACGCTGTTGAGGTTTTTGTCCTGGCAACATTCTACATCTGGTGCCACTCTTGGCATCAGTCTGGTTCTGTTGTGATCATACACAATATTCCGCTGGCAACTTCGATGTTCATAATGCCTTGCATTTATGTCTTGCTTCAGCGTCTGAGAGTCTATTATGACTCTTGAGCACTCTACTGGGTTTATCGTTGCTGGACCTGGATGCAGGATGCAAGCTGGATGAGACACTCCTCTGTGTGTTTCCTCACTTTGGGATCCAGGATGAAGGAGCCTATCTTACATGGGATTGTGTTCCCAGTAGTGGTGAGTGGAACACACATCTCTAAAAATCTCTGCTCGGTAATGGTAAATCTGTTCTATTTGCATTCCAGTGGCAAAAAAAAGAAAGAAGAAGAAGGAAAGAAGGAAAGGAAAAGGAAAGGAAGAAAGAAAGAAAGAAAGAAAGAAAGAAAGAAAGAAAGAAAGGAAGAAAGAAAGAAGAAAGAGAAAAAGAAAAAAAGAGAAAAAGAAAAGAAAAAGAAAAAGAAAACGAAAAAAAATACCTGGTCAAGGCAAAGTTCACTGGAAAAGTAGAATTTTTTTTCTCCATATTAAACCATGACAAGAGTGAGGAAAAGAGAAGTATCATGAATAAATAATACAAAATAGATAAATATCCCTGCATTTTTTATGTGCGTTAGATCTACTTTATTTCATAAATAAGTATTCTTGAGAAATTATTTCACGAAGCTAGATGACACCATTATCAAGCTGGCTCATGTAAGCCTATTTTGTAAAATTAATGCTATAGTAGTGTATACAAATCATCAATTTTAAATCTATAGCTTTCAATCTCTACACAATAGAACAATGCAAAGAAGACTGATGTTTCTGAAACAGAAGGCTGAGACAATTATTAAATAATTATAATTATAGTGATAAGTATTCAAAGTGTGAATGTTTCTAAACATGTTGTGCATCTGGCTAATCAATGTCTCCACCTATATGTTAAGATGTGTTGGAAGATGAAATTATTGATATTTCTGCTCTCAAAGGCATGGCAGTAGCAGAGGATTTGAAGATTATTTGTTTGTTATGTGACTAATATTATGCATCGAAAAAAAAGCTGTCCTTACCTACGTGCGAGGTGTCATGGATTTCATCACCAAGGAAGGATGTGTGCAATGATGGCAATTGCTATTTTTAAGCTTTGACAAAAATCTAGAATGTTATGAATCAGAACGATTCTGTAACGACTTTGAAATAAATCTGTGCACAAGTAGTTAGACATGCCTACAGGTGACATTTTGCCACTAACTTCTTTGAATGTGAAAAGTCACTAATTGTTTTGCATTGAATATTTATTAAAACATGGCATAAACTAGATTTAATTTATACATTAAAAACTAGAATCCTTGTTCATAAGACTGGTAGACACCATTTCTTAGGCACACACAATGGAATGAATATTACAGATACGGCCTTTTAAACTCAGACCAATCTCAAGAATTCTAAAATCACACAAAATGTTTTTATACCTGTAATAGGTATACCTATTGCACCGAAAGCCTTAACTGTTTGCTTAGGGAGTAGTGAGTGGTCCTCCAAAACCTGTCTTTCCTTCCTTCTGGGAACATGGGAACAACATATTTCTCTCTCTTCCCTCCCAGGGAGGAGTGTCTACCTAAGCAAATTACCTATGGAGTGTGAGCAGAAGTGATGTTTTCCACTTCCATGTTGAGTCCTCAGGATTGTGGCCTTATCCTCTCCACTGACAGAGCTGCTAGGGACCAAGCTGATTCAGCTTTGAGACAATGGAAATGCTGTATGGGATGTGGTTTCATGACGCTGGAGATATCCAAGCTGCCAAGTGTCCATGTAGAACAAAATTGTTTTGTGAATGTTGACAATTAATTTAGAACTATTACATAAAAGTGAAATAAACTTGGCCTAGTTTTTTTTTCTCAAACACTGTGATTATGAGGCTTATATAAACACCAAAGAACTCATTATGGTCATCTGATTTAGCAATAAGGTGTAGCAATTTTAATGCGACCTTCTTACATGGCACATACAAAGAGAGGTGCTAAGATACAACCTTCCCATAATCTCTCTCTTTTTCACTTTCTTTTCACATAGGTGAGCGAGCAGTATGTTTTTTGGTAACAAAAGGATGGATCTCATTTATGTGATTTTGCTAAATCACACAAGATCAATATGCCAGGGGCAGCCCTGGTGGCGCAGCAGTTTGGCGCCGCCTGCAGCCCAGGGTGTGATCCTGGAGGCCCCGGATCGAGTACCACGTCGGGCTCCCTGCATGGAGGCCTGCTTCTCCCTCTGCCTCTCTCTCTCTTTCTGAATAAATAAATAAATCTTAAAAAAAAGATCAATATGCCAAACATCAAAAAGTACTATTGCTAAGTAATATAGCAATAAAAACATATCAGTTTTGATGTTTCTCATTTAATGGTAAAATTAGTTATCACAAATTTCTTTTCAACTTCATGTTTAAAGGTCGTCTTTTCAAAAAGAGATGTTTCACAGATGGAATGTATTTGAAAAATTCACTAGAAAACAAATACTCTTCAAAATGACACTTGGAAGGATTATACACAAAGCCTAAAGATTCTTATTGATAATACACACAAAAAAAGGTCACTCTTCCATGTTTTAACTGCTTATCTTGAAATGTAGGGCACTTGGGTGGCTCAGTCTGTTGAACGTCTTCCAGTCACGTCATAATCCCAGGGTTCTGAGATCGAGTTCCACGTCAAGCTCCCTCTTTCTCAGGGCACCTGCTTCTACTTCTCCCCCTGGCCCTGCCCCCTGCTTGTGCTCATTCTCTCTCTCTATCCAATAAATGAATAAATTAAAAAAAGAACTGTAATTTTTGAATTTCCAGGAAAAATAACTGTTAAACATGAAATAAGATTATCTATGCTTTACTTAAGATGAGTTCTTTTCTACAACTTAAACCTAGAAAGGTACTTAGGAGTGGCAGGGATGTAGGCACTGGCATAAAGCATAAGGATGAATACACACTCCTGGACAAAACCTGCCTGAATCTATTAGTACTTTGTAAGTATTGACTGAGTTGTTTTGATGCATAATTTAATGACTCCTGAATTTGTTGTTTTTTTTCCCCTTGATTCAGACAAATAACAAAATAAAAAAAGTTTAATCATTACACACTTGCTCATTAATGACTTTTAAGTGTCCATAGTTTGGGTTCTCCAAAGTGTAGTCCTGAGAAACCCAAGTAGAGAGAGAGGAGAGTGGGACAGAGAAGAGCCCACAGTGAATGTATTCATGAGGAAGTTGCCCCTAAGAGCAAGGATGGCACCATCCTGCCTGGCCGTAGGGCCCTCTGAGCAGCACTGTGAAACTCACCCCAGGACTCTCTTACCTACTGGAAGCAGGCCAACTCTCGCACTCTCCTGTTAACTCTCATCCTGCCCCAGGGGGAGCATTGCTCACAAGGGCCATAAGCTACAGAATTGCATCTGATGGTGGAGAGCAAGCTCCCTTAGTGGTGGAGAAAGCTCTCAGGCAGAGAAGGGAGACAGACCAGGGCTTCTGATTAAGAAATGCTGCAAACTGTCTCTAGCTACCAGTGGCCTCAGATGGCCCAAGGCAGACATGCTGGCTCATCGATAGCATCTGCCCTCTCGACTTTGTAACTATTATATTGTGTCTGTTTATTCATCCAATATTCATGGAGCACCTTTCATTGGGAAAGAGTTCTAACTGCTTAGGAAATAATGATCAACAAAACAAAATCCTCATTCTTGTGGATGGTATTTTAATGGGGGAAGAGGGACCATAAAAAAAAAAAAAAAAGCAAATGAGTATATAATTGGGTGGTATTGATAGAATGGTTAAGATTTATTTTTTTATGTAAAAGAAGTTCCTGGGTGGTTCAGCAGTTGAGCGTCTGCCTTCAGCTCAGGGTGTGACCCTGATCAAGTCCCATGTCAGGCTCCCTGCATGGAGCCTGCTTCTCCCTCTGCCAGTGTCTCTGTCTCTCTCTGTCTCTCATGAATAAATAGATAAGCCTTAAAAAAAAAAGTGTAAACGGACCTTATGGCCATTCACAAATATCTAATTATTTCAATAATTTTACTTAGATCATATCTACAAAGGTGATGTATATTGGTGCGTTTAATGTAACAATAAAGCCAGTACATGTGATCCATTCATTATATCTTAATCTGGTTGCATGTTTAGATTCGGTCATATTTTCTTTCATGTAACCTGGTTTTATTATATACACAGTTCCTACCATACTGTGTCAGATACTGAAAAGGCCATGGAATAAGCAAACAAAAGAAACAATTCTTGCCTTCTAATAGTTATAACAGCTTAAAATATTTTACTTAGGGATAGCCAGCACAGAAATAAAGCTTATTTTGTATTGAGGGATACTTGTTAGGACACAGTTAATTTGGGTCTGAGCTGAAGAAATTAACTAGGAGAACAGTTTTTTTTCCTCCAGCAATTTTCATCTTCTGTATCTTTCATCTCCCCCACCCCAACCCTGCTTTCGGCTTTCCCCTTCTTGTCTCCTTCCTTGCCCACCTCCCTCCCTCCCTTGGTCTTTCTGTCGCATAATTGTATTCGATTATAGTCAGGAAAACAAATAAGAAAACCTGGCTATCCCCACCCCCATGTGACGTCCTATCACTTCCAATTTCACTAGCTCTGGTTTTGTCGTCCTTCCCGTCAATATGTCCTGTCGAGGAGAAAGCCCACGATGGGCTTGGAGAGGTCAGGCCTCAGTTCATCATCCACTGGCAATTTGTTTCTCATTTATAATCCTGAAGTAACACTTGGTTGACCCACTGCTGAATATATGGCACTTGTGCCATATTGTTTCCTGGAGAGAAATTATCTTCCTCACCTCTTACCACACAACACTTTAAAATGTTTTGGAAGTCAGGCTAGCTGCTCAAATTCACTCTAACACAGATGACATGGAGAGAGAGGAACAAAGAGAAGGGCCAGGGCCAGCGACCTGCTCGCATGCACATGTGTACACAGAACAGGGAATACGGGGTCGCTAAATTTGAATGTGAATTCTTGTCTGCCCAGTGCTGAATTGAGTCGAATGCACAGATGGAAGTGAAGTGAAGGACATGAAATATTCCATATGTTGGTATTAAGCACCGAATATGTATCATGTCCTGAGGTGTATAAAAGAATGCCACACATTTTTTAATTTTCTTTTTCAGGGAAAGTTGGAGTCTATTCTTACTTCCTTTGAATCTGGGCTGGCTCAAAACTGCTTTGATCAATAGAGGTCTGTGCTCACACTCTTAAACATGTAGCAACTTCCATCTTAGCCTTTTGGAGCCTGAGTTACCATAAAAGATGTCCAAATGTCCAACTACTTAGCTGGGAAGATCATCTAGGGAGGCCCTAAAATTATATGGAAGAGGGGTTCTGAGCTCAGCCTTCAGTCTTTCCTCCCCTACGTGCCAGACAGAGGAGTGAAGCCATCCTGAACCATCCAGATCCATCTAACCACCAGTCAGATACTACCAGGCATTGCTAGGGCATGAAACAGGAAAACCACCCAGGAGCTGTGCCCATATTCATACCTTACAAAACAGTGAGGCATATTCAGGTGGTTGTTGTCTAAAGCAATCAGTAATCTGTTGTTTATGAATAGATAAAGATCATGCCCTGCAAACATGAGAGAACTCTACTGAGTGTGCTGTTTATATGACTACAGCATATTTTTTCACATTATCAATGACATTTCACATCTAAATATTGTGGTTGTGACTTGGACTGGGTCCAAGTTGAGGAAAGAGAAGAGGATAGCACTGAATGGTTTCTTCCATCAAAAACCTTGATATATTCTCTTTTCTCCTTCCTTTGTTTCATGATTCTAGAAAAAGGAACAGGGCCAGGACAGGAGTACAGATACACAAACAGGACAACCTTAGTGGAATGATTCAAAAGCTAGCCAGCTTGTTGTCAACCCCCATTAACACTGATCGAAAGGAGAGACACCTCCTCAACGGGGGTTCGAAGCTGTGATTCAGTGAGGGCATTGCTGCTTATTACCCTCCAAAGAAGTTACTGGAGAAGTCATGCTCTGTTCAGGCAGCTTGCCTTAAGTCTGAAAACATTTTTTGCGTGTTTCAGCAGCTCCCAGCCCTGTGACACAGTTTCAAGTTGTGCTTCAGTTTTCCTTTGAAGCTTTTTCTTTCCTTTTTTTTCCTACTCCACTGCTTATAAAGGCCCTCTTTCAGCTTTTAAAAAAGATAAAGGGTTGCATGAAAGTCAGTTATTTTCAAAAGAGTAAGATGGAAAAACAATAATAGGAATGGAGAAGTTGGGTGAGACACAGTTTTGTGACCTACTTAAAACAGCTCAAAACATTTGAGATTTCATGATGTCAACTGTTCAAAGTGAGTTTAATAAATGAGTTTAATAACTGTCTAAATGTAGTCTTCCAGTCCACATACATAGAGAATTCCTTTCTGTGGTTGCATTGCCCTGGGGTAGTCACATCATTATCTGTCGGCTTATGCTGGTTTACTACTGACACAGAACTATAGAGAACTTCTCCCCTGAGAAGTGTGACTAAACAGTATTGTAAAAATATCTTCTCTGCTATGACCAAATAATTTGAAAAAATATGGAAAGCTGAGTTGGCTTATTTTGTGTTCATAAAAAATCCAAAGTAAAAGTCAGAATTTAAGAAGTCACCAGACATTTCATTGCCTAGTTTTCACAAAATATTTCAAGTATCTGAGAAAATACAGAATATTACCCAAATTTTATCTTTACAAGGAAAAGCCAAAGTCAATCTATTGCCAAAATCTTAGATGATTTTCTAGTACCAGTTGCTTTAATGAAATATACAGCAAAAATAAAGAAATTCTACAGTTTGAAATAATGACTTCCAACAAGGGCTGCTGAGTTCCCTATTTCTCATGAAATACTCATGAAAACACAGAAAAAAGATGCAATGTTATAAAACTACTAAACACTGGGGGTGCCTGGGTGGCTCAGTCCATTAAAGATTGACTCTTGATTTCACTCAGGTCATGATCTCAGGGTGGTAGGATCTAGCTGTGTAGGTCTCCACACCGGCAGGGAGCCTGCTTACGATTCTCTCCCTGTCCCTCTCCCCTGCATGTGCATGCACATGCTCACTCTCTCTCTTCCCTTCTTAAAAACAATTGAAACAAAACAAATACAAACTACTAAAACCTGAACCTCTGGTCAAGAGTTTCCCAGGTCCCAAAGAAATTGTCACCAACCATAGCAGAGATAGGACCTTAACACAAAAAAATGAAAGGTATTGAGAATATGATGGCAGATTTCCATCCAATCCCAGACAAAACAAGTCTTCCCAGACCAGAAAGGAGAAATATATGTTCCATTTTCTTGCCAAAACTTACATCCATACACCTTACAGGAGTAGCCTCTGTTTTTTTAAATTTTGTTTTGTTTTGTTTTTCCAAGAATGTGAACCACATTGGATGCTCTAGTTCTCATTCATTTCCATTTCAGGGCTGCACTGGACATCCAGTGACCTGTTAGACCTTAAGATGTGAGGTTCATCACAGGGAGGACAGAGATAGAAAAAGCTGGAGTGTTGGTGTGTAATGGGTTACAGATGCTCATGCACTGTTTCTGAAAAGGAAGGAACTGTTTCAAATATTCCAGTAATAAATTCCTGTCATTAAAAAAAAGGAAAGCCCTTTCATTTCTTTTTTCCCCCCTTTCATTTCAGTAGAATACTAGTTGGGGACACATTTTACAATCCAGATTCATTTCTGACTTGAAGAATTAGAAGAGCAGAAATAATTTACCTATTCTGTTTATGTCAAAACCTGAGCCAAGTCGGAGCTCTCCCCATTTAATGACTGGGAAACAAAGAACATCTGAACTCCTTAATAAAGCCAATGAGAAAAAGTCAACATAACAAGTAAAATAGCAGTGAAGAAAAATATGAAAAATATAATTGAATTCTCCTAAAAATTTAAGAAAACATTGACCATATAAAATAGATAAGAGATGAGATAACAATTAACTCAAGTGAAAAATGTAAGTGACAGTAACAAAGCATGTGGAGGTGGGGAGGAGGGGAGGGACACTCTCACTGGGATATGAAAATATTATAAGACAATTTAACATTTGTAAAACGACCTATTTTTTAATGAAAACAATATAAAATTTAATTAGTCATACTAATGAGAACTGTAGGAATGTCCCTTATAATCCAAAGAATAAAGACAAATATTTAAAATAGAAGAACATTAAATATAGGCTATTGATAATGCAACAATAAATAACAGGTATAAAGAACAGGGAATGAAATGCAACTAAAGGGTAACATGTATCCTTGAAAATAAAAGAAAAACTGATCTAAATAATATAAATGAATGTAAGAGTAAGAGAAATTACAAAAATAATTATTGAGAGAGCACATAGTAATAAGTGTTCAATTACAACAGTCTGGCTAAAAACTTTTATTTTTATAAATAGAATCAAACAGAAAGTAGAATCAGTTGTATACATGTTAAAGTATTTCTAATAAAAATGCCAATGGTGATTTAAATTTGAAAAAATGAGGAATGATAAATGAGTAAGGCTATCTGAGAACATATTTAAAAACTATATATGAGGGATCCCTGGGTGGCGCAGTGGTTTGGCGCCTGCCTTTGGCCTAGGGCGCGATCCTGGAGACCCAGGATCGATTCCCACGTCGGGCTCCTGGTGCATGGAGCCTGCTTCTCTCTGCCTGTGTCTCTGCCTCTCTTTCTCTCTCTGTGACTATCATAAATAAATAAAAATTAAAAAAAAATTTTAAAAACTATATATGAAAACCCAATATGAGTATATTTTATACCAAATTATTGATATGCATTCTAACAATATAGTACATAAGATCTGATGTGCAAGAATGAAATAATATATGGAGTAGTTTAATGAAAGTCAGAATTTATCACTTAATTCCTGCTAGGTACTATCCTAGTGTTTAACACAAGTCAACTTGTTTAATATGCATGATAATTCTTTTTTTTTTTTTTTTGCATGATAATTCTTTCACTTATGTGCTTGTGTTCATTGTCCATTATTGCTGTGGAGGAGCAAGAATTCCTGTCCCCTCAAAGGTCCTAGAATTGGATTAAGAATCCAATTGAAAAAAAAAAAAAAAAGAATCCAATTGAAATGAGAGATTAACAGGAGACAATTACATTTAATATAGATATGGAAATTCCAAAGACAGATAAAATGAGGGATATACATCACTCTGAATTAAGGAGAAGGGGTAGGGGCCTGAGAGTTCAGAGGAAAGGAATGCATTTCACAGGGTGATACAGAGAACAGATGTTTGGTAATGAGATGTTTGCCCTACTATACAAATGGGTCTCAGATAAAAATTATCTCTGTTAATAGCCCTTATTTTGGGAAAGACCCTCAATTTAGATTCTTCTGTGTGGTTAAGGGAGGGACAAAACTTTCTCTTAAACCCAAAGGCTCTCATGTGCCTTCAGCTCAAAACAATCCACATGACAAAGAGGCACATTCCAGGGGGAGGTGGAGTGGGGTGTTTCCTGAACCCCCTCACTGCCATGACAAATCACCTCAAATTTAGGGCCTTAAAACAACAAACCTACTATTCATAGTTTCTGTAGGTTAGTTGTTCAATGAGATTTTTGCCAGTCTAAAATCAAGGTGTCTCAGGGCTGTATTCCTTAATGGTGGCTTCAGGGAAGAATCACCCTCTAAACTCATTTAGATGTTGGCTGAATTAACTTCCTGTGGTTGTAGGACTGAGGTCCCCATTTCCCTGCTGGCTCTCTGCCAAGTACCATTTTCAGCTTTTAGTGGCTGCACACATTCCTTGACATGTGTTCAGTCAGCAACTGTGGGATAAGTCCTTCTCACACACGGAATCTCTGTCCTGCTTCTACTTTACACAAGCATCTCTGGCTGCCTCCTTCCTTCTTTCTTCCTCTTCTGCATCTAAGGGCTCATGCAACTACTTTTCAGCTCACCTGTGTAATTCAAGATAACCTCTCTATCTTTTTTTTTTTTATGATAGTCACAGAGAGAGAGAGAGAGAGAGAGGCAGAGACACAGGCAGAGGGAGAAGCAGGCTCCATGCACCGGAAGCCCCACGTGGGATTCGATCCCGGGTCTCCAGGATCGTGCCCTGGGCCAAAGGCAGGTGCCAAACCGCTGCACCACCCAGGGATCCCCTAACCTCTCTATCTTAATGTCAGCTGATAAGTAACCTTAATTCTATCTGCAAAGTCCCAAGACAGTGATACCTAGGTTAGCATTTGATGGAATAACCAGAAGGTGAGACTCTTGGGGGGAACATCATCACAATTTTTCCTACCATTGCACTATTTTTATCTCAACTTTACAGATGAGTAAACTAGGTGCTAAGAGGTTAAATATCCACTAAGGATATAGGATCAAAGGCAAAAAAGCTGGATCTTGAACCTGAGTACTCCATCTCCAGAGTCTATGGTAACCATCATTATAGATAGAGAATTATGCCAAAGAGCAAATCCTAGCATAACACTATGTTATTGGTAATTCTAATACATCACAAATGAGGACAATTACTAGAACCCTGTGACACAGAATTCACTAATATTAATTCCGAGGCACTAAATATTTAAATGTAAAAGATAACATTTCAAAAGTACTAGAAAAAAAGTGTCAGTGAATTTCTGTCATTATGAGATGAAAATGAATAACTAACTAAAAGAAAAAAACATACAGAATGAAAACAACATTACCTTTGACTATATTTATAAATCGGTACTTTATTTCCAAACCTATAATAAAGGGGAAACAATTCCTTTATAAAATTCATTCCCTAGGTAAAAGTTCTTAAAAATCAATTTACAAAATTAATTGTATTCGGAAATGCCTACGTAAACAATTAGAAGACATTAGAGATGAAAAAGGAGCTTCCTGTTGCCTCTAAATTTTGGCTTAGATGAGACAGAGGACAACAATGTGCAAAGACAGCCTTCACCTTCCCCTTGGCTCAACTAAACTTCAGACAGCCTCCCTCACTGGAGGCCCTGACCTTTCTTTCCTCAGAACATTCACTTTAGAAAATGCGTATTTATAAATTCTTTCTCTGTCCTGTTAACATGTAAATCTTTTTAAAAGCCTCTTGCCAGCGTCACAACCTAAAATGCCTGTCTGGAGGATTGAGAGCCATCCTTCGAAATGTGCTCCTCGAGGAAGACAGAGTACCTATCAGGAACCAAACTCTGACTTCTAACTCTGAGAAACAAACTAGGGGTGGTGGAAGGGGAGGTGGGACGGGGGTGGGGGTGACTGGGTGACGGGCGCTGAGGTGGGCACTTGATGGGATGAGCACTGGGTGTTATTCTATAAGTTGGCAAATTGAACACCAATAAAAAATAACTTATAAATAAATAAATAAATAAATAAATAAATAAATAAATAAATAAATAAAAGAAATGAAAGTGACATAACAACAACAAAAAGGAACCAAACTCTGGTGGGAGCCTTGCTCCATGTTGTAAAACTACTTCCTGCTGTAACGATAAGAAAAAGTTATTTTTTCCTGTGGGTAAAGCCAATTAGCAAACACAGGTGGCCTAAGACTCCTCCCCACTCCAGCTTTTAAAAACTCTCTGAGCTCAGACTGAGCTCTGGCCTCTCTGGCCTACTGCAAGATTCTGCAATAAATCCTCCTTGTCTGTTCAGCTTTGTGCAGGGCAGTCTTTGCTTTGACACCACACTTACATTGGACAAGGGAGGGGAACCCAGAAATTGTAGAGAGGTTGGGAAATGAATGAGAAGAGACAGGGAAAGAATCTTCTCTGTCAGGTCTCCTAGGCCTAAGTCAGCCCTGAACTAGGGAGAAGGAAAATCTATGAACTTGAAGGGAGATTTAAATTTTAAATTGGATTCTACACTGGAGCCATCATTTTAATACCTCAAAGTGGGTTATAATTACTGAGATAAAATTTGTTTCTGTAACTCAAATATTCTGAGAGCGATGGCTTCTATCTTAGTGGTCCTTCACAGCAGGAGAGGAAGATTAAACGATTTATTTAAAGGCACTTGTTAGATAAAAATATAGATATTTCTTGATGTGCACTTCCAACTTCAGGACATTTAACCAGATATTTAAATTGCTTTTTAAAACATATACCACTTATGGCATTAGTACAGGAAACTATAACAACTCTTAACAAAATAAGTATAGGACTTTATTGGGGAAAAAAACAAAATAAATAAAAATGTATACTAAAATTCATTATTAGAAGACAGTGTCTTAGTATGTTAATTATTCCAAAATACATCTGTTATTTCTATTTATTGATTTAAAGATTTATTTTAGAGAGGCGTGTGGTAGATAGGAGCTGAGGGAGAAGAAAAGAGAGAATCTCAAGCAGGACTCCATGCTGAGCTTGGAGCCTAACATGGGGCTCAATCTCATGACCCTGAGATCATGACCTGAACTGAAATCAAGAGTTACACAGGTGCCCCAAATCTTTTATTTTTAAAATTCAAATTAGATTGTTAATGCTTTTCCTACTTTTTATAATTTTTACTCCAAAATAATGCAATGCAATCCACACAGAGTAATGGATTATATATAAAAAGTAAAACCTATAGAATAAAATATAGGAACTTATTTTAAATACTTCAAATAAGGGAAAACTTCCTTCCTTTCTTCTTTTCTTTCTTTCTTTTCTTTCTTTCTTTCTTTCTTTCTTTCTTTCTTTCTTTCTTTCTTTCTTTCTTTCATAAGCTCTATGCCCAGGGTGGGCCTTGAACCCACAACCCTGAGATCAATAGTCAAGAGTCACATGCTCTACCTACTAAGCCACACAGGTACCTGAAGGGAAGACTTTTTAATGAAAGATATAAAAACTACAAAGCCTAGAGGGAAAGACTGGTGAATCTATCTTTTTGACTCTATCAAAAACCAGAACATTTAATTAAGAAGAAATACGAATAAGGTAGAAACAAGGATCAGGGGGATCCCCGGGTGGTGCAGCGGTTTGGCGCCTGCCTTTGGCCCGGGGCACGATCCTGGAGACCCGGGATCCAGTCCCACGTCAGGCTCCCGGTGCGTGGAGCCTGCTTCTCCCTCTGCCTGTGTCTCTGCCTCTCTCTCTCTCTGTGACTATCATAAATAAATAAAAAAAATTAAAAAAAAAAAAAAGAAACAAGGATCAGGAAAATGGCGGTGAACAAGACAGATCTAATCTGTGTGTCATGGAATTCCAACATTGACAGACACTGGATTTAAGTCCATCTTACTTAACTCCAAGCTCATACTTTTTCACTATGCTAAAGTAAACATTTTTTGGTTAAATCTAATTTGTGCTTTATTATTGTTTTCTTTATAGGTCTCTATTGGCTCTTTAATAAAGTAATTGATCAAAATCTCCTCCCTGCAAAAGAAACTCAAACTTCATATACTTTGTAAAGAATTCAATTAAAATCTAAATTATCTGGATGAACTATTTCCCTTCTATACATCAGCTTGTGGATGGCCACCTGTTTATACTGTACTTAGAAAGCTGCCAAACAAATATATCCTTTCCAGTTGGTGATAGAAAACAATTTCCAGGCCATCACCTTCCACATTATGATTCATCTTGGCATTAATTTTATTGAAATAATTAATGTACTTGGCTCTAGAATATCATTTGCCATCCAAGGATCTCCAAGTATGTAACAAACATTAATTAAGTAGCACAATAGCTCTGTAAGAGAAAACATCATTATCACAATCCTGGAATTGAATAGATTGTCAAACAAGGAAAATAATGACAGGGAACCCATTTTGAGCTAATCAGAAGGGAGCAGGTTGCCAACTTGAATCCTTTCAGTTCATTACCATACTCAAGGAAATAGAAGAAGGGACAGGGATGAGTGGGGTTGAGCTCAGAAGAGAAGGAACCCCCAACCTGACACTGGGGTTTAAAACATCTCAGTTTGTCACTTAGTTTAATATATGAATTCCCTGTCATAATTCATTTAAAAGATATTGGGTTGACAGTGTAAGAAACCTAAAAGCATTATGTGTAAGATCACCAAAAGTCCCTAATTCAAACCTAGTCCTTAAAAGAAAGATGTTTGGAACTGAGGTAACTAGTTAAACACCAGGGCACATACAAATCGATTAATAAAACACCACCACCACCACTATTGTGGCTGCTGAAAATGACTCAAAACTCCCATCCTGAAATTAATTATGAGATATTTGCTTATTAAATGTAACAACATATCTTTAAATCTAATATAAAGTGCAAAGTTAACATTGTCATCAAGGGAAGTGACTTATCTGTAAATGAAGAACATGAAATGGAGGGGGTTCTTTTAATAAACAATTTTCTGTGTAACATGAGGCTTTTAATTGCTGGGTAAAGAAGTCACTATGGCATTTTCTATCAGGTGTGGTCACATTTGATTTCTTCTGTATCCCAAGGCCCAAGACAGTCGTTATCCCAAAAGAAAGAGTCAAATGAGAACTTCACTAATATGTTATCCGCACCCAACACATTTGTTTATAAGGAAGATGCCTCATTCTCTTTATCATGCAGCTTTGTATGGTCAACTTTATCTACTGTTAGTAATTGCTGGATTTGGGGTGCTTCTGCTCTAAAAAAATTTCACATGTTTTGCTGATTCATAATTGGCAGGCCTCCCAAAGGTAGAGCTGTGAACATCTGTGTTAATGGGCTAATGTGTCACTTGGGTAACACACTACATTTGCATTCCCCGTAGCCCTTGTAATCTGCACAGGTGTTTCAAGTTGTAGGAAAGATGAACTTAGAGTTTCTTCTGTCCTTTTATGGACAAGGAGTTGGAAAACATTGAATGGAGATGAGATTGGTCATTAAGCTATGGAATATGCAGAGGAATTCTAATGCATTCTGCATTTGGACTGTATCATCCAGAAAGAGTTCCTCAGTTATTCTGATTGCCTTTTCAAAAAGACTTGACAGTGCATGCTCTTCCTATATTAGGGGTTTGCAGGAACAGGCACGTTTGCTTAGTTATAATGTAAAGTTAAGGTCACACTAATAAATATACACTAAATAAAATAGTTTAAATGGGCATTCTAACTGCTTACTATGAGTTAATCTCCTGAAAAGAGAAGTGTTAATGCTTTAAGTATTGCACTTAAAAACAGAAAGGTAAATTGATTTTTTCTTAAAAGTTAAATTACTTAAACATATCACAACACTGCTGTTTGACATCTTTATCCTGAAATGTTATCTTGGCTCCATTTATTCTTATTTCAAACTCTTTAATTTAGGTAAAACATTTCACAGATAGGCCTATTTCTTTAAGAGACTGTTACTTAGGAATCAGAAGTTTTGTGGAAAGAATACAACTAATAAAGAGGAACTAATATTTTCTTGTTCAAACATATTAATCATAATACTTAATGCCTATGGAACAAGCTTTTATGAGACATGTGGGCCATGCTTTTTAAGTATTTGCTCATTTCATCCGTATAGAATCCTGTGAAACAGGCATTATACTAGAGTTAACATCATTACATGTACATATTTGAGGAATAGGCACAAAGTAAAAATGTAATTTACCTGGAGTTACACCAGTGACAGACCCATATTTTTAGCACAATACTGGACTGTGTCTAGCTAAGTGGGATCCATGAGGGATTCCAGTCACTTGTTAGGATAGATGAGGGAACATGGGCAGTTCTTGTTTTCTGAAAAATGTACAGATTCAAAGCCATGAAATAGGACTTTGGTTTTCAATATTAGATACAAGAATCTCAGGGTCTAGATTTTAAGATACAAGTGATAGTGTCTGTATCCGAAAAATGCCTGATAGATGTGTGAAAAAAAATATATATATAACATGTTGAATTTTTTCTTGGGTGATTATGTTTTCCAATGTTATTTATGCACCATCAAGCCAAGTATCTGTCTCTGTTTCCTGTGTCTGGGGAAGAACGTTTTTCCAGATTGAGAGTATGAAATCTCTCCTGTCTCTCACAGAATGAATCACATATTGTTCGATAAGCAGACCTGAATGAATTGATCTCTGGGATGGCTGTGCACTAGAATCACTGTAACTGGTATGTTGACTACAAATCATAGAATGACATTCTGTACACTGTGAATTAAAGAGTTCTAGGCTGTGAATGCTAAGTTTTATTAAAAAGTCTATTGCACAACTGACTTTGATTATAGTTATAGTTATAATAATATAGTATTATTAATATTGTAAACTAAGGCAATACTGTGGCAATATCAGGGTCACTCATGCAACCTGCCTGTGTGTCCACATATTGAACAGAATCTAATCTTCAGGGACTGGCACCCAAGGCTCATCCTGGTGGCAAAAAAGCCTGTTGACAGCTGTACGTATCCTGTCATGCACACCATTTTCTGGTTAGCACCAAAGGTTGCTTTTTTGTTTGCTGCCTAATTTTTTTCCCTTGTTTTTTCCCTGTCTTTCATTTGAAAGAAAAACAAAATGTTTTGCAAATAGTAGTACAGGTTTTCCATTCAAGTAGAGCAGAACAGTATTTATTAGGAAAAAACTAAATTGCACAAAGTGAAATGTTGCTTGGCCAGATACTTTTCTTAATTTAACCAACATACTATTATGAAATATCATTAGCATATTTCAACATTGCTCCATGTGAGAGTTAAGAACACAATTATGATCAAATATCTTGGTCCTAAATTTTATTTTATTTTTTTATTTATGTTTTTGGAGAGAGGGAGAGGGAGAGAGAGAAAGAGTGTGAGCAGAGGAGTGGAGCAGAGAGAGAGAATCTTAACCAGGCTCCACGCTCAGCATGGATGATGGGGCTCAATCCCATAACCCTGAGATCATGACCTGAGTTGGAATCAAGAGTTGGACACTTAACTGACTGAGCACCCCTCTTGCTCCTCAATTTTTCTACTGTTCATGTATCCTGCTGGGGGTAGCTCTTTAAAGAAATACAATCATGATGTTTAAGCTTTGCCATGTACAAACACTATTCAAGACTATAATCTAAGGAAATAATATTGGATCAACTAACACACTGGTGAAGTTCTTATTTCTTTTCCTATTTTATTTCAAAAATCATGTTTTGTTGATGCTTCCCAAAATAAAACTATGGCATTTATATAATGAATTTCCTAAAATTAAGAAAGAAAATGAAAAAAAAAAAAAGAGGGACGCCTGGGTGGCTCAGTGGTTGAGCATCTGCCTTTGGCTCAGGTCATGACCCTGGGGTCCAGGATTGAGTCCCACATTGGGCTCCCGCAGGGAGCCTGCTTCTTCCTCTGCCTGGGTCTCTGCCTCTCTCTGTGTCACTCATGAATAAATAGATAAATATTCTTTTAAAAATGAAAAAAAAAGGGGTACTAGGTGGCTCTGGCAGTGAAGCATCTGCCTTCAGCTC
>NW_023331941.1:0-31125 GCF_011100685.1 Canis lupus familiaris | reverse complement strand
AGGTTTAGAGAATACTGAAATAAATAGTCAGGAAAACTTTTCATGGAAATGGGATTTGAAGTCCGACCTGGATAATGTGAAGGAAGCAGGCATGTGACAGTCTGGGGGAGTGTTCGAAGCAGAAGAAGCAGTACAAGCAAGTCCTGGAAAGAGCAATTACTCTAGGTGTTTGAAGAAGGGAAAGAAGCCAATGTGTCTGGAAGGGAGTGAGAGAGGTCAGTGTGGTCGGAGTGGTCTGCAGATCCTGGGTCTCAGAATGTGGTGAAAAACATGAATTGGCAGTGACCTAGTGCTACACTCAGGAAATTACTGAAAAAAAAATCTCATAATTGAAGTCTCTAAACTTTATTCTTTACTGCCTCCAAATATTAATCATGACTACCACTCACTGGGCTCCTACTATGTGCCAGGTACTGACTACTTGAGGCACTGGGTGGTCTTGCTTCCCCCAGAACTCAGGGTTCTCCCCTGGGCTTCTTTTTCCATTGATGGAGGTTTCCACTGACAGAGGTTCCCCTTAGTTAGTATTCCTTCCCTCTTTGGTCTCTGAGAGTCTACGTTCCTGGGCCTGGTGTTATATAATATCCCTTTCTCTATTAAACAGAACCAAGCTATGAAAATCATAACCTATCATCTTAATGGGTTTCTGCTTTTGCCTTTATCGGGCTTAATATATGGGATGGGTACAACTTTGATATTATCTGCCTATTTATTTTAGAAATGTAGGAAGACCCAAGTTTCATAGGATAAGAGAGATATTTTTCACAGTCTCTCATCTTTGCAGTCAGGATCCTCCTTCCAATCATCATCAGTCAAATGATGGTTGTGAAATGGTTGTCTGTGTCAGTACATGAACACACTTGATCACACTGGTTCATTTGTCATGATTTTAACTGAGTAGTGTATTGTCACTATACACATGATGACTTTAGATAGCACTTAAAATAGATTCAGAAAGATTCAGCACTATTATTTATCTTTGAAATAAGAAGTCATTTTGTTCCCAGAAAAACAAGAGAATAAGGCAATGGGGATAAATTTGATAGGAGTAAAATAAAACGGACATTAGAGGAATAACCAAAATTATGTATTTTCTTACCATCCAACAGAGAACTTTAAAGAAGATATGCACAGGTAAATGAAGCTGGTGCTACATTTTAGCATGTACAGATTAGCAAAACTAAGACAAGCAAAAAAATAATAATGAGCAATGTCACATAGAAAAACACGGACACCAAGTGAAAAATCTTTTTAGAAAAGTCACACTCATGTAAAGACATTAGGAATACTTTCTTATTTTATTTTGTTTATAGCATCTGCTTTCAATCCACAAGAATAACATATAAGGGCAGCCCGGTGGTTCAGCGGTTTAGCGCCGCCTGCAGCCCAGGGTGTGATCCTGGAGACCCGGGATCGAGTCTCATGTCAGGCTCTCTGCATGGAGCCTGCTTCTCCCTCTGCATGTGTCTCTGCCTCTCCCTCTCTCTCTCTGTCTCCCATGAATAAATAAATAAATAAATAAATCTTAAAAAAAAGAATAACATATAATAAAAAATCTTGTCTAAGTCAAAAGGAACTCTTTCATAAACATAAAAATGACAAAAGTCTGTTATATGAAGATTTTATTTCATACATTAATTGGCAGTATTTTATTTTTTTTAAAGTACAAGAAATAAAGGTATATCTTTCAATTAGTGATACATGTTAATATAATTAATTCCACAGTATCAAAGGAGTATGGAGCCATTTGGATATTTTCCAGTGATCAATCATGGATACTTAGCCATGGCAATGGCAGAGAATTGAGTCACAATGCATTGGGGCTACTGAAGATATTGATAGATAAAAGCTAACAAATGCTGCACATTTTTAAATATCCAGGACAGTCCTGCATAATGAAGTGCTGTCCCACCCCAAACACCAATAACATTCCTGTTGAGTTCTAATTTGTTGGCAGAGCTCACTGTATAAACTCAATCCTTTTATCTATCCAGAAATATTCCAAATGCTTGTCATGAGATCAACACAGCTGAACTGTTGATTTAGGCTTAGAGAGGACAGACCTGATGACACCCTATGGAGCTAGGCTTCAGTGTTCCCCCAGCTCACCCATGCCACTCAGAGATTTCCTAAGATTTTGTCAGTTAGACTCATCTGTATCTCCAAAGAGCTACAACTACCAAAGGCAGACGAATATAAGCAGAGATGTAGTACACTGAGTATTCTTTATGCTAGTATTTCCAATCTCTACTGCTACGCTGGAAGAAAGGTTTTTTGGAACAATTAAGGTAGGTAGGTCCCAAGCCTACAAAAGTGGTCCAGCTGAGTGAGAGGATGCTTCACAAAGTGCTATATGTGTTTTTGTGAGAGTCAGATGCTCAGATCTCTGATTTCATTAGCACATTAAAATCATTTGGTCTCTCAAGAATGGACTCACATAAATGATGCTCATTGAGGCTTGTTTTCTCTAAATGTCCAAATTGCTCTGGTCAACAGAGAACTGCATTTTCTTCATGGAGGCACCTAGGCACAAAGCCGCCTAATATGATGACTTGACATTCATTCAAGATCAATGTTGTTTTCATAGGAGAATCCCACTATCAAGAATGTATTTCTATTTTCACCTCTCAAAAATCCCATCTAATCCTTCAAGACAAAATTCAATACCTCTCTTGAGGCTTATTACTTGTTTTTGCTCACCCTGAATACCTAGTGTATACTATATCCACTTCTTTATCATTTTGCACAGACTATGGTGCATTCTAATCGTTTTAAGAGTATCTTATTTCCTCTACTAAATTGCAAGCTCATTGAGTATGACAGCTGTAACCATACATTCAAAGAACCTAGGGTAACAGGTATTCAAAAACACCCTTCAAATAGTTTGGATCCTGACTCTTTAAATGAAAAATACCTTGGGGAGATGTAATGGTAAGTTTGAATCAATTAACTAGTTATTAAATGGTGGCATTAAGGTGAAGTCTGACCTGGACTTCCAGTATAACTGTAGATCAGTAGGTTCTGAATGATTTAGTACACAGGGGACATCTGATAACATCTGGAGACATCTCTGATTGTCAAAATTAGAATGGAGTCAATAGAAGGATACTACTGACAATCTGATGGTAGAGGCCAGGCATGCTCTAAACAATGAAGAAGACAGCCTACAATGAAGAGGACATCCCCACCCCGCCTAATGTCAAAGAACTATCCAGCTCAAATATCAGTAATGCCAAGACTGAAGAATCCTGCTCTAAATCTATCAAATTAGTTGCTATTTCCCTGTTTCCCATGCACTGGCTAAGCTTTGGGACTTATGGAATTCATTGAAAGTATAACCTTTTTAGATAATTCTCAGAGTTTTCTGAAAAGCCATCATCATCTTTACCATCATCATCAACATCATCATCATCTTCAATAGCAGCAACATTTAACAAGATTAAATATTAAGGCTGTTGAAGGGATTTGTGGGAAACCGGATCAGGGTCTTCACCATTCTGAAGTCCAGGGATGAGAACTACATGTCCTGCTAACAACCAAAACTATTAAGTACTAGAAATTTCAGAGCATTGCCATTTTCTCAGTCACTTTGAATCTTTCCATCATAAGCACCTCTTATACACTGACTTTAAAGATGAGACTGGAGATAAACTATTTTAAAGAATCAAATTTTTTTTCTTATAGGCACATATTTTTGGAGAATCAAATTCTCCTTGCCTTGCTTATATCATAACTTATGTATATTAAAATTAAGAAATTTCTATTTAATCAAGTTTTATTTCACCTTGTTATAGGCTTGCCATGTTCTGCTTGTTTGGTCCTTTATAGAGCTTTACATTGACTTTTCTGTAGATTTAGATTTTAAAATCTAGATTTAGAAATAAGTGGGTAAGAATTTCTGTGTCCTTTTTCTGAGGGGAAACAATCAAGCTTCCTTATCATAGCCCCCATTATCCATCCCTTTTTAGTGATTTCCAGTTTATTCATTTGTCCTCTCTAATAATTCCTTATGGTAAGGTTTACTTACCTTTTGTTTTGTTTTGTTTTGTTTTGTTTTGTTTCTTTACCTTCTAAAGCCCATGGTCTATAACACACACACACACTCACACAAACACTCGCTCACGCATGCACACCATATATACTCCTCTCTTCAGGGCTAGTATACACAAAGTAAAAATGAAAGAAATGGACAATAAAGTATTTTATCCAATGAGAAAATTGAGCTGCATCCTAGAAAAATGAATAGGATCTGTGGATTCAGATTTTTTTTAATTGTCTTAGCTCAGTGGTGGTGAGTGTAAGAAACTGAATGGGTGCAATGGCCCCAGATGATTGCACTAGTGAATTTTAATCAAACATTAAGAAAGAAAATATACCAGTTGCTCTACAATCTGTCCAAAAATAGAAGCAGAGGGGAATACTTCCTACTCATTCTACAAGGCCAGCATTGTTCCAATAAAAACCAGACAGACTTATAAGAAAGAAAAACTATGGACCAATATTCTCAATGAATATACATGGAAGAAAATCCTTATAACATATAGAAACTGAGTCCAACAATGTATAAAAAGAATAATCATACAATGATCATACCTAGAATCTATTCAGGTATCCAAAGATTGGTTAGGCATTTGAAAATCAGTTAATGAAATCCATTATATCAACAGCCTAAAAAAGTTATAGATACATAACTACATACATACATCATACATACATGATGATGATGATGATGATTTTGGATTTTTCAGGAACTCTGAGACGATCTGAAAAGCACACCCCCCAGTGAACTCTATAGATCACTGAATTCGATCAGTTCATGGGAAACAAGAAAAAAAATTCATTGATTTAATATACGTAAGCTAAGAGGCCAAACTCCTTTTAATACCACAATATATATCCCACATACTTTGACTTAACTTTACTTTGCAAGGGTAAATA
Organism: Canis lupus familiaris; assembly: GCF_011100685.1. Lineage (NCBI taxonomy): Eukaryota > Metazoa > Chordata > Mammalia > Carnivora > Canidae > Canis > Canis lupus. Next base: position 26,187 of record NW_023331941.1, on the reverse strand, counting down.
GATAAATATAACAGTCAAGTCTATTCTACAGAATTGTATAAGAAGAATGATTGAACTTCATGAAATCATCTTGAAAGTCAAAATCAAGACAATGTTTTTGTTTAACATATTGCAGAAATGACTCATATTTTTGATTTAAGAGATATAATATGAACAATCAAGAGGCTCTTTTATTAAAAATGTGAGAATATAATCTATAAGCAAAGCTATATTTAAAGTAGGTAGGGCTGAATTTTAAAAAGTCAACTTTTATAAAATAAAATAAAATTTGAAATTCACTGAGGTGAAATACATTAAATATCATATGTCTTGATAGGGAGAGAACAAAAATGGCCATATGAAATTTTACATATATTGTTCTCATTTTGAGAATAATTCCATTAGAAAAAAAATAAAGCATAATGTTTTAAGTGTAAACCTAAGTCCCAAATACCAGCATTGAACTTAAATGAAAGCTCTATCCATGTCAGTGGGTAGAGTTTCTGCCTGAAGGTTCACCTTTTTCATCTTGTACTAAAGCAAATTTTTCCTCCCCCTCTTCTTTCTAGAAAGAGAGAGACAATGCAGGCATGCCTGCAGGGAACGCACAGAAGAAGAAGGGAATCTCAAGTAGAGCTTGGATGCAGGACTCAATCTCACAACTCTGACACTATGAGCTAGGCTGAAATCAAGAGTCAGACACTTAACTGATCAAGCCATCTAGGTGCCTCTAGTTAAGCAGGCCTTTTATAAACTACTGTACATTTTCCATAGTCTTCTACTTTTCTGCATTTACCTCCTTTTTTGAGTGCATAATGCATTTCCATATACTTCCATCTACTAAAATATTGTCTGACATACTACTGCTTGAGCTAAATTTGGCTTTTACAAAGCCACATGGGAAAAGGATACTAATATAGTAATTAACACTGTAAAAACTACAGCCATTTGTCATTTGCCAAGCTATGTTTACACACTGGCAAAGAACTAGAAAGTAACTTTTTCTTATTACCTGCTGTGGGTTTATCATTACTAGCATAAGGAATTTTCTCCAGATTCTTAATAAGTTAAATATAAATTGAAATTTTCTTTTTTTCCCAAAACTTAGCCCTGCTGTATATTCCTATTTATATAAGTACTGGACCCCTTTACAATTAGAAGCAAAAGCCAAGGAAACAAGCAGTATTTTGTCAATTTACTACAAAAAAATTATATATCTGTCAAGTCTGCAGGTTCTAAGATAGCATCACTTCGGAAGCACAAGAGTTTTCAACTTTTTTAACTCTTCTCCCATTTGAATTATAAAATATATATTAAAAGTAATTATTTTCCCATCTGATGAATCATTTTTTATTTCTTAAAAATATAAAATTCAGAAACCATATATTGATTCAAAACAAAAGTATACACCCTCTAAATGTATCATAGTAATAATAAGTTTTTTCATTGAAGTGACTCTTAAAAAACATTAGTTTCTTCAACAGTAGTGTTGGGAAAATTGGACAGCCACATGCAGAAGAATAAAAATGGACCATTTTCTAATACCATACACAAAAATAAACTCAAAATGGATGAAAGACCTAAATATGAAACAAGAATCCATCAAAATCCTACAGGAGAACACAGGCAGCAACCTCTTTTGACCTCGTCCACAGCAACATTTTTCTAGACACATCTTCAAAGGCAAGGGAAACAAAAGCAAAAATGAACTATTGGGACTTCGTCAAGATAAAAAGCTTTTGCACAGCAGAGGAAACAGTCAACAAAACTAAAAGACAATCCACAGAATAGGAGAAGATATTTGCAAAGGTCTTATCAGATAAAGGTAGCATCCAAAATTCATAAAAAACTTATCAAACTCTACACCCAAAAAACAAATAGTCCAGTCAAAAAATGGGCAGAAGACATGAACAGACATTTCTCCAAAGAACACATACAAATGGCCACCAGACACATGAAAAAGTGCACAACATCACTTGGCATGAGGGAAATACAAATCAAAACTACCATGAGATACCACCTCACACCAGTCAGAATGGAGAAAATGAGCAAATCAGGAATCAACAGATCAGTTGGTGAGGATGTAGAGAAAAGGGAACTTTCTTACACCATTGGTAGGAATGCAAACTAGTGCAGCCACTCTAGAAAATAGAGCTAAAAATAGAGCTATCCTATGACCCAGCAATTGCCCTACTAGGTATTCATCCAAAGGATACAAATAGTGATTTGAAGGGGCACCTGCACCCCAATGTTTATAGCAACAATGTTCATAATAGCCAAAATATGGAGGGAACCCAGATATCCATCGACAGATGAATGGATAAAGAAGATGTAGTATATACACACAATGGAACATTACTCAGCCATTAAAAAGAATGAAATGTTGCCATTTGCAAAGATGTGGATAGAACTAGAGGGTATTATGCTAAGCAAAATAAGTCAGTCAGAAAAAGACAAATATCATATCATTTCACTCATATGTGGGATTTAAGAAACAAAACAGATGAACATAGGGGAAGGGAAGGAAAAATAAAATAAGATGAAATCAGAGAGGGAGACAAACCATCAGAAACTCTTAAGCATAGGAAACACTCTGAGGATTCCAGGAGGGGAGATGGATAGGGCGATGGGATAACTAGGTTCTGGGCATTAAGGAGGGCACTGGATGTAATGAGTACTGGGTGTTATATGCAACTGATGAATCATTAAACTTTACTTCCAAAACTAATAATACACTATACATTAATTAAATTTAATTTTAAATAAAAAATTTAAAAATAAATTAATACAAACAATTTCTAAGATATTAATCAAAGATCCACTGAGTGTTAGAAACTGAGCATAGAAATACATATCAAACCTCTATTCAGGTCTCTGGGAGCTTATCATCCAGTTAAGGTGAGAAGTTATATAGTAATAATAAAAATAATAATGACAGTAACAAAACTAATCATATGCATTATAATGCTATATGTAATATAACCTAGTACATAACTATATAATGATTACTATACTTCAAACATAAGTTGAATCACTTTTCATATATTAACTCATTTAATACCCAAAACAACCCTACAGGATTGGTATAATTATTACAATTATTTTCATTTTACAGATAAGGAAAATAAGGACAAACAAGGAAGAAATGGTAGAGATGGAATATGAACCCTGGGTCTATGCCCTTATTACACTCTACTGCCTCTTCTCTTATAACATGACATATTGGCAAAGGTTACAAATGTTAGGCACCAAATAAGCTGTACACATAGCAAATACAAAAGAAGTATGGGAAGAAGTCATTGTGGGTTGAAGTAGTCTGAAAGGATTTCAAGGATTCAAAATGAATGAGGTTAGATTTTAAGTGAACAGGAAAACGCTACAATAAGCAGGAAAAAAAATGTATGAACAGAAAGAGGAAAATGGGAATCAATTTGTAAAATTTGGTGTATATTATCCATTAAATATCCTATGGGTTCCTCAAACTCAACATGCCACCCTGAGATTTTATAAAATCTTTTTCAACTATTAACTTGTTTTCTCTGTCTCTCTGGTCAGAATATAAGCTCCATGGGAACAAAAATGTGCCTGCAATTTTATGCTTATAACCTTAGGGACTTTCATGGTGCCTGGCATAAAATAGACATTCATTTATTTGCTAAATACCTGAATAATTAAATATACAAAGGAATGAAAGTCTAAGTTTGGTTCAGCTTCCCTCCCCCTCCAAACAAACAAACATCAACAAAAACAAACAATTTAATTGCTTTTATGTATTCCCTATTTAATGAGTAGCACCCACATGTTCAGGCAAAAGACCAAAAAAATCATCTTTGATTAGTCCCTCCTTTCCATTATTGCTCTACATATATTCAACCATAAATTTTATTTTCTTCCTTGTAACTCTTCCATTTCTGTTCTCACTGCTATTGTTGTATTTCTATCATATATTTTGCTTGGAGTGAAGCCTTTTTATGCATCTCTCTGTCCTTGATTTTTTTCCCACTCCATTCCCCACATTATAGTGAGAGTACTGTGCCTGTAATATAAATCTGATTATATCATTCTCTTGTTAAAAAACCAGTCAATATTAGCCATGGCTTACTTAGTTGGTTGAAAGTCTGACTTTTGATTTTGGCTCACGTCATTTTGGCTCACAGTGATCAAGCCCCGCATGGGGCTCCACACTCAGTATGAAAGTGTGCTTGAGATTCTCCATCTGCCACTCTCCCTGCTCACAATCTCTCTCTCTCTCCCTCTCTCTCTCAAATAGATAAATAAATTCAGAAAGAAAGAAAGAAGAAAGAAGAAAGAAAGAAAGAAAGAAAGAAAGAAAGAAAGAAAGAAGAAAGAGAAAGAAAGAAAGAAAGAAAGAAAGAAAGAAAGAAAGAAAGAAAGAAAGAAAGAAAGAAAGAGAAAGAAAGAAAGGAAGAGAAAGAAAGGAAGGAAGAAAGAAAACAGTCAGTAGGGTTCCATTGTCCTCAGGTAAAACACAATCTCCTTAACATGGCTTAATATGTCCTTCATAGTCTAGCCATTGTATACCTATTCTCTCAGCTTGAGAACATGCCCCATAACTAACACTATGTCTTTTTGAAGCCTACATTTTACAATTAATGAATCTCTTTATCAAGTGACTTTCTTCTCTACTTCCCTTGAATTTTTCCAAATTACCAACATAATCTGAATCTCTCCTTTCTCTTTGCCCCCTTTAATTTTGCTTCATAAAATTTATCATTACATCTTGCCTTTAATCTTTATTCTTTTAGAAAATTTTCCATAACTTGTACAAATACTAATTGTCTTTTAGACTGAAAGTCTATATGACTATAGAGACCAGCAATCAGAATTTTATTATTCGCTATTTTGTGAGCAGTGCCTAACTAAAGCTTAGGATTATTAACATAATGTTCAACTGAGTCATATACAAGGAATATATGAAATTGAATGTTAAGAGATTTTTTTTTTATTGATCTCAAATTTACCACCAGTATCCAAAGTTGAAATAAGAGGATATAACACCTTCATTTTCTAAATAGAGCTGGAGAAAACTGAAACAAATACCTCTCCCAAGTATATAAAGAGGTGCCAGACACTTTGAAAGTAAAGGTAGGTGAACTTTAGTTCACTTTAGAACATAGCAGCAGAAATTATCCAAATTGAAATACAAAGGGAGGGGGGAGATTTCTAAAAAAAAGAGTGAAGCCTTGGACTTAGAGAAAAATATTAAGTGGATTAACGTAATTAGAATCCCTGAGGAAAGAGGGGGTCAGAAAAAAATATTTTAAAAATAATGGCTTATCATTTTTAAAACCATTTGGGGAAAATTATTGACCCCATTTCCAAAAATCTCTAAACAAGTAAGGTAAACAAAATGAAAATCACACCAACGGGATCCCAGGGTGGCTCAGTGTGGTTTAGTGCCTGCCATAGGCCCAGGGCCTCATCCTGGACTCCCAGGATCAAGTCCCACATCAGGCTCCCTGTATGGAGCCTGCTTTTCCCTCAGTCTGTGTCTCTGCCTCTCTCTCTCTCTCTCTCTCTCTCTCTGTCTCTCATGAATAAATAAATAAAAATCTTAAAAAAAAAGAAAACCACACCAAAACATATCATAATCACAATTCTGAAAAATCAATGGTAAAGAGAACATTTTAAAAGAAATCAGATAATAAAATACGTATATATATATATATATATATATATATATATATATATATATATATCAGGAACAAAGATAGCAATGGTCTCTGGCTTCTCATCAAAAAATAATGGAACGATATCTTGAAAGTAAGTCCCGATAGGAAAAAGAATAACAAATAACTGTTAAAATAGAATTATATTAATGACAAGAATTTTTTTCAAAAATGATGGCAAAATAAAGACCAATACCAATAAAAACTGGAAGAGCTTATTGTCAGCAGATGTGCACTATGAGAAATGTTAAAGGAACTTCTTCAAGAGGAAGGGAAAAAATATCAGATAAAACTCAAATCTCAGAAATAAAGAATGTTAGGAATAAAAGTGAGTAAACATAAAGCATACTTTATTTTAAAGATAAGTGATTATTTAAAGCAAAAATAATTATAGTGAATTGAAGCATTAGTAAAATGTGCAAAAGTAAAGTAGTTGTATTAGAGTGCTCCAGAAAAACAGGAGCAGTAAGATATATATGCACATGTCCTGAGAACTAGAAAAGTCAATGGCACAGTTCTAGTCCAAAGGCCAGGAGGTTCAAAACCCCCAAGGAGCTGATGTTTCAGTTCAATGGCAATCAGGCAAGAAAAATTCTCTACTACTCAAGGGAGGGTCAACTTTTTGTTCTATTCAGGTCTTCAACTGTTAGGGAAGTAAATCTGCTTTGCTCAGATAAGCTTAATTTAGTCTGTTAATTTAAATGTTAACCTCATCCAAAAATATCCTCATAGACATGACCAGGCTAATGTCTGGCCAAATATCTGGGCTTCCTGTGACCCAGCCAAGTTGACACATAAAGTTAACCATCACAATAGTAATATGATATTTATAGAAATAGAAATTAAGTTTATTCCAAGTAGGAAAAGCAAAAGGAAGTGTCTGGTAGTAAGCATCTAAAATATACATGAAATTGAATATTCTTTTCTTTAAAGTAAACTGTGAGAAGTTAAATATGCATATTGTAAGAGCTCTCTCACACACACAAAGATAAGAAAGCTAAAAATCCAATTGTAGAAATAAAACAGAATACTAGGAGATAAAAAATTAATACAAAAGAAGGCAAGTAAAGGAGGGGGAACAAAAAACAAGTGTCACAAATAAAGAATGAAAAGTGAGTAACAGACTAAAACATAACCTTATTGGTTATTGAATTCATGTAAATGGTCTACATCTAGTAAAAAGGCATAGATTCTCATACTGGAGAAAAATAAATGCCAAATAACTGTCTATAAAAAATAAGCTTTAAATATAAAGAAACAGGTCCATTGAAAGGATTGGAGAATGTATACCATGCTAACATTAATGAGAAGAAAGATGAATTAACTCCGTGGATACAGTATATGTCAGGACAAGAGATAGTACCAGGAATAAAGGGGGGCATTTCCTAATGCTCTTCAATTCATCAAGAACATATTAAAATCCTAAATACATATATAACTAATAACCCCATTTAAAATAGAAGCAGAACAGACTAACTAAAGTGACAAATTTAGAAATTCACAATTTTAGCTAGAGATTTTAGCCCTCATTGCTTAATAATTGATAGGACAGATAGAGATATATTCAGTAGCAGTACAGAAATTTCAATCACATTATTACAAGTATCATTTTCACAAAATCACTACTTGAAGTTATCTTGTTCATGTATTTGGTTCCTTGTCCACTGCCCATCACCCCATTGCCATGTAAATGTTACAGTAGTAGGGACTTGTATGTCTTTCTCACTGTTCTATTCCTAGCTTTTACAACACTACCCTGGTACATAGTAAGTGAACATCATATAGTTGAATGAAGAAAATGATAAATTAATAGATTCAATTGGTATTTTGAAAACATTATGCTCTCTTTTCAGGGAGGTTCTTAGCATGCAAATTAGGACATACAGAGGAGGAATTATATCTGTGAGAACGTATTTGAATCAACAAATCAATACTCATAGAATTCTAATCAAATATTTCTGTTTTAGACCAGGTACTTAATTTTCATGTCAATTATGAAAGATAGGATTAATAATGTAAAAAGATACTTATATTCAAATTTAGTTACAAAGAAACAGCATCTTTTAAAAATCAAAAAAAATGAGAAACTAAATGATGTCTTTGTTTGAAAGAATCTCAGCTAAAGATTTATGTCTCTATTAGTAGGAGGCAGGCCATTTTCACTGGTTTCATACCTTGCTAACGAAGAAGGTAAATAGGAAGGACTCTAGCTTATCTACTGTCCTAAACTGAAATCAAAGTGTTCTGGCTTGTGTCCAGAAACTTGACCAGGATTCTACTTATTGCAATATTTATAAGGATCTACATAGTGGATGATGAGTTCAACTCAAAATCACAGAAAATACTGTTTGGCCTCTAACCATGATTTCTACCTGAAATGAATGCTGAGACACAGAACCACTTGTAAAGAATCTTCCAGAAATCTTTGTCTTGCTATGTCTCATTCCACACCTGTCTGCCCCTTATCCACCACTGTATCTATTTTAACTGAACGGTTCTTAAAATGATGAAGTAGAACATCAGCTAATAATAAGAAGGTCTTACACCATGGATACTTCTGTTTGCAAACAATGGAAGTCATACTGTGCTGATCAATATTATAGTCTCAAGTGTGTTAGACCTGGACAATATAATGCTGCTAACTGGCATCATTCTAAGTGCAAAGTAATAGGAAGAATGTGTGTTGGTCATGAATTATGAATTGGATTTCACAGTGTGCAGGACTTCATCCTCATGCAACTGTAAATTATGATTTTATTTTAGAACAGGGACTCTGTTTTTTGACTAACTTTATTTTTTTTTGTTTTTTGTTTTTTGTTTTTTGACTAACTTTAAAAAGAACGTGACACAATGTGAAAATGGACATTTAATAAATACTCCTTTCTACACTGTGCACAGGGAACAGGTAATAAATGCTGTTGTCTGACTTGATAATGATGATGCCAGGCACAGTAGAGAGACAATTAATGATGTTCTTTGATTGATGATGAGAGAAGCAGTACAAACATGGATTTTTCTTTGTCAGTTTTCCCCAAATAGTCCTGAACAAAAGTAAAATGTGCTCCAGCCAAGAAGGAACCTAAAACACTAAGATATTTGAATCTTTCTTTTTTCTGTGTTTCATCTTAATAGTAGATATTTATTTATGATTTATTGTATATTAGGAACTGTTGCTCTAAGTACTATATACATATTAATTTGTTTAGTTCACAAAGCCACCCTAATGATGATGATGATGATGATAATAATAATAATATAATAATAATGATTCATTATTGTGTTTCCTGCTTTTATAGATGAAGAACAGAAAACACAGAGAGGTATCTTGCCCTGGGTTACAGTAGTTTTTACTTTTGGCTCTATTACATATAGTACTGCAGTGAACATTCATTTATATATACACACATACATGTTGAGTGAACATTTTTTCTGTTGAGTAAATTTTAGATATGAAATTGCTGGGTTATGGGACTTATATATGGCTATTTTTAATAGATATTTATAGACGGTTTTCCCAAGTAATACTGTGTAAGAATTTTAGTTGTTCCACATTCTTACCAACACTTTATGTTTGTCTTTTTCATTTCAGACATTCTGGTCAGTATGCAGTGAAATCTCATGTGATTTTAATTTGAATTTCTCTGATGAGTAGTGAAGTGTTGATACATTTATTGGTCATTTGAATACGCTCTTTCATTAAGTGCCAGTTAAGTCTTTCACCCCATTTTGTCAATTCTTTCCTAACTGATCTATAAATTCCACATAATCCCAATTTACATCTTAGCAGGATGTATGTGTGTAAATTAACAATTACTGTCCTTCTAATTGTAGAAATTATATGGAAATGCAAGCAGTCAAACATAGTCAAGGATATTTTAATTTTTTAAAAATATTTAGTTATTTATTTGAGACAGAAAGAGTACAGGGAGGGGGGAAAGGGAGAGATAGAGAGTCTTAAGCAGATTCCTTGCTCAGCACAGAGCCCAATGTCGGGCTCCATCTCATGACCCTTGCAATCATGACCTGAACCGAAACCAAGAGTAGCATTTAACCCACTATCACTCAGATGCCCCACTCAAGGACACTTTAAATAGAAGGAATATAGCTGGAGAATTTACATTACTAGATGTAATTATAAAGTTATAGTAATTAGCACTTTGTGGAATAGGCTCCTGGATAGATAGACCAATAGAAAAGAATAGAGAATGTGGACTTATGATGAAAGTGACAGTAGGAAAAGGATAGTCCTTTCAATAAATAATTCTGGGTCAGCTGGTCAAAATGGAGGAGATGAGGGAGGAAATTTCCTTTAAAAAAGGAAATTTTTTAAAAAATATTTTATTTATTTGTTCACGAGAGACACACACACACAGAGAGAGAGAGAGAGACACACAGGCAGAGGGAGAAGCAGGCTCCATGCAGGGAGCCCAATACAGGTCTTGATTCCGGAGCACCGGGATCATGCCCTGAGCCAAAGGCAGACACTGCTGAGCTACCCAGACGTCCCTAAAAAGGCAATTTTTTAATGGAAAAATCTTTACCAACAGTAGAAGCTGGGTACAATGAGATTTTATTTATTTATTTTTTGAAATAATGTAAATAAACTTAGTAAACAATGAAGCACTGGATAGGTAATATTATTATTCAAAAGAGGAGGGGACTATTGCAATACAATTTAGCATCAGACAGAAATCTACTAGATTCTATCATTGTCCTGTCTCTTTGTCCCTTAAAACTATATTTTCAAAAAAATGTTCTAGTACAGATGTGAATTGACTTCTACAGCAAATCTTAAAAGAAAAGACATATCACTCTGCTGTTCCAACTGATGTAGACTCATCACTGAATTTTAAAATTCCCTTGGAAAGTTCCAGAATACCTCTCTGCCTGTAATGGAGACCAAACATACTTTAAATACCATTCTTGATTTCTCATATGAAGGGTGTTTGGAATATCAGAAATTTCCTTATCTTCTCATTGATATTTACTTAAAATGATGGCTCTCTTTCAAAATCAGAGTTGTTATTTGTTAATAGTCCATTACTCATTAGGTCACCCAGATAATTCAGCCCAGCCTGACTCAAATTTAGCACTGAAAACATTTGCAAATTGTATTCAGCAGGTTGAGGGTTCTCCAATGACCCAATCAGGGCCAAGTTAGCCAAAATGGCCAAGTTAGCCAAAATGACATCACTTATTCCAGGGATTTGAAACCAATATGCTATCTCACATCTCATTCTTGTTTCTTTTAAGGTAATTTTTTTTATATAAATTTTTATTTATTTATGATAGTCACAGAGAGAGAGAGAGAGAGGAGAGAGAGGCAGAGACACAGGCAGAGGGAGAAGCAGGCTCCATGCACCGGGAGCCTGACGTGGGATCCAATCCCGGGTCTACCAGGATTGCGCCCTGGGCCAAAGGCAGGCGCCAAACCGCTGCGCCACCCAGGGATCCCGGTAATGTGTTTTTAAGTAAGAATTCTTACATTGCTCTTATTGAAATTTAAGATTCTACAAAATAAAAAGATTCATGAATGAGAAACACCTACAGAAAAAGCTTTTCTTTCAGACATGAAAACTTGTAGGTCATGTGACCCACAAGCTATGAGGCTTGCATCAATTCTGACAATAGTGCTACCCTCAATTAATTAACTACTGATCTCCGAGGCAATGCTTCATGGTTCATTCCTTTTAATCTTTTTTTTAATGAATTTTAAAGATATAGTATTCACATCAGCTTTGTGGTAAAATAGTTTCCCAGGTGTATATGGGGAAACAATATAGAGAGTGATGGAATCAGAGCTGGGAGGGGATATTCACCGCAGAATTGGAGGAAAAAAATCCAGACTGGATTCCGGAGGTGCAGAGAGGTAAATTCTTTGGACATTTTTTTTTTTTATTTACCACTTTGGATTGGATAACATTTCATCTATTTTCTAAGGTCTTTTTCTTTTTTTAATGTTGAGAAATATTAACTTGGAAAATAACTTTGCCATCTTTATAGAAAAATGATTTTCTGAAATATATACAAGTATTTGTAAGTCATTGAATGAGACATTTTATTTTGTATTTATAGCAAGCACTCTACTTCCCTATGTGACTGTTGAATCTGCGTTCCATATAAATATGTATTAGATAATTTGAACCATAGCCTACTTTTTTTATAATATTAAGAAGGCAACTTGGGGATTCCTGGGTGTCTCAGCGGTTTAGTGCCTACCTTCGGCGGGGGTGGGGGGTGATCCTGGAGACCCGGGATTGAGTCCCCCATCCGGCTCCCTGCATGGAGCCTGCTTCTCCCTCTGCCTGTGTCTCTGCCTCTCTCTCTCTCTCTCTCTCTCTCTCTGTCTATCATTAATAAATAAATAAAATTTAAAAAAAAAGAAGGCAAATTTATTTATTTATTTATTTATTTATTTATTTATTTATTTATATCCTTTTGACCCCATTCATCCATTTCTCCTGTAACTTGGCTACTGTAAATAACGCTGCAATGAAAGTGGGAAGGCAGATATGTTTTCAAGTTAGTGTTTTTGCTTTCTTTAAATAACTAACCTGGAAGTCAAATGGCTGGATCCTATGAACATTCTATTTTTAATGTTTTGAGGCACTGTTTCCCATAGCTGCACCGATTTACATTCCCAACTGCAATGCCCAGTGATTGCCTTTTCTCCATATCCTCACCTGCCATTCATTCCTCTTGTGTTTTTGATAATAGCAATGTTAACAGGTGTGAGGTGCGATACCTAGTTTGGCTTTTTGTATTTGTTTTTGTTTTTGTTTTTGGAAAAGTGTCTAGATCCTCTGCTTATTTCTTAATTGAGTTGTTTGCTTTTTTTTTTTTTTTTTTTTTGTTTGGCCATTGAGTTGTAGGAGTTCTTTCTATATTTTAGATATTAGTCTCTTATCAGATATCTCGTTTGCAAATATTTTCTTCCATCCATTAGGTTGCCTTTTAATTATATTGATGTTTTATTTTCCTGTGCAGAAACTTTTTGGTATGATGTTTTTATTTTTGCTTTTGTTGCTTTTGCTTTCGGTGTCAGATTCAAAAAGAAAAAAAAAATCTCTAAGACCTATGACAAAGAGCTTACCACCTATATTTTCTTCCAGGATTTTTATGATTTCAGGCCTTATATTTAAGTCTTTGATCCATTCTGAGTGAATTTATGTGTATGGTGTAGGAAAGTGGTCAAATGACTTAATTTAAAAATATTTTTCCTTAGAGCTAATTAAGATGTCCCTGGATTTATAGTGTAATGCCAGTTACATGTTGAACATGCTAGAAAAATACAATAGTATAATGAGACTACTTTTGTTCAAATTCTCGATCTGATACTTTACTGAAGATTTTAACAATCTGAACAAAATTAAAAGATTTTAACAATCTGAACAATATCTGAAAAATTAAAATGAGGTACCTGGGTGGCTCAGCTGGTTAAGCAGCTTACCGTAAATTTCTGTTCAGGTCATAATCTCCAGGTTGTGAGATGGAGGGCTGTGTTGGGCCCTGCACTAGGTGTGGAGTCTGCTTAAGATTCTCTCTCTCTCTCTCTCTCTCTCCCTCTGCCACTCCCCCAACCACTAATTCTCTCTCCTCCTCTCGAAAGAAAGAAAGAAAGAAAGAAAGAAAGAAAGAAAGAAAGAATGAAAGAAAGAAAGAAAGAAAGAAAGAAAGAAAGAAAGAAAGAAAGAAAAAACATAAATCCAATGTGTATTTCTTTTGTATGATTATAAATGATGTAAGTGGCTGGCACAATGTACAGCATAGTAAGCAGGATAATGATTTAATGATGATGATGGTGATGATGACAGTAATGAAGATGATGCCATATTAAGCCAAGCCAATCTATTTTATAGATCTTCTATACGGGGTACTTTGCTGGATGCTAATGGTATAGGACTATATAAAATAGATAGTGTTCCAACACTGATAGAATTTACTATTAACTTGAGCAAAGCTTCATAAGGTTAGGTAATGAAAGCTAGTGATTTTTGACTTGGACTTTAATAGAAAAAGAACATTTGGAGAAAAGATTTTGAAGATGAAAACAGGAATGAGTTTCAATATCTTTTTTTTTTTTTCATACTTTCTGCATGGCTTGTGCAAATATTTGTGAGCCTTGGAGAAAATTTAAACTAATCTTAAGGATTACTTATCTCTTCAGAATTTTAATGCACCTTTATTTGTGCATTTACCCAATTAATATGAGAATAAAATATATTTAATAAATACTAAATATAATTTAGGGAAATCATTCATTTTACAAAGCTAAGTAGTTATTTGTATATTAAGGCAGAAAATGCAGAAGTACAATTTAATGCTAACTTTAGTTGATGTAGTGCATCCTGTAATTATATCATGTTTTCCTATCTATTTTGGATTAAGATTAGTTTTATCAATGAATTTTTTATACTCTGAAGCAACAATAATCATAAATATCATTCTTTTAGACCAGAGAATTCCAGTACTTTCTGCTATATGAAATCACTCTGCTATATGAAATCACTGATTACTAGATTGTCTTGGGTACTTTTTTATCTTTTGTTTACAAAGCTCACAAAATAACATAAATAAAAAAGATAAGCAGAGTGAAAAGCTTGAAGAGCTCACAGAGGAGCTATGACTCTTCATCTATTAAATCTATATTCTGTATCTAAAACTATAATTTATGACAATTTCTTTGTATGGAAGAAAAATTTTATAATAGTTAGATCCATTAAGAGAAAGAATGATTTCCTAGGGTTTGAAGCTATAAGAATAATGCAAAAGAATATATCATTCTTCTATCTTCTATCATGTGTAAAGTCAATTTTAAAAATTGCAAGATTTTCAATCTAAAACCATTAAAGGTATTTCCAAAATCTTATACTAGCCTTGGATATATTATCTATTATCTACTGAGTTTACAAAAAAAAAAAAATATATGAAGGGAGATTTATGTTTTTACCAGATCAGGTAGTTGAATAACTGTCTTCACTGGTGACTGCAGTATAATCTTGCCTGAGTAGATAGAGGAACTAAATCTGCTCTTGGGGTGTTTTTTAGTAATATGATTCTATAACAACTTGCAATGCTTAGAAAATAAGTACATTCTTAATGCAATAATCAGCATTTATACTTGAAAGGAGTTTTAGAAATCATCTAGTTCAGGGGTCAACAAGTTGACGCCCACTGCCTGGTTTGGTAATACAATTTCATTATAATACAGCCACTCCCTTGCTCATTCGCTCGTTCATTTAAATATACTCTATGGCCGCTTTCAAACTCCAATGGCCCCGTTGAGTAGTTACAACGGAGACTGTAGGGCCTGCAGAGCAAAAATAAACTTGCCCTTGTGGAAAGGGCTGCTGCCCCTGATCTAGCTCAACCAACTCATTTTATAATGAAGTAGCCAAGCATCTGAAAAATAAATACAAAGGTACTTGCCCTTGGTCACATAGGCAGTAAAAATGACTTAGAGGTAGGTCTTCTGTTCCCAGATTCCATAAGTTCTCTTTACATCATCCTGCCACTTATGATAAAAAAACGAAACAAAACTGTGTCTCATATTCTCCAATATTATGATGAAACAATCCCTTCTAAGTAGAATTTTGTATATAAGTAGTTGTACTTCTTCTTTTCCCTGTAATTACAGTAAAATTTTTAAAAATAGATAACTAACACAATACCTATCCCTTTTGTTCCCTAAGTTGTCAGTGTTTCTACAGAAGGAAAACAAAGTGATAAGAACAGATGGCACATATTATTGGGTTCCCACCATCAATCATGTTTTAATTTTTCCTCATTGACTCCAAATTTTTTTTTACCACTTCTAACTAAGTTGCATATCATGTAAAGACACCATTAAGTAGAATGCCCTTCAGGGAATTCCTCAGAAAATGGAGAGATGACCTGTGCCTCAAAGAGTTGAGGTAGAGATGAGTGTGGGTTTAAGGATGAGAGGGTGGCAAGCAGTTTACCTTGGATGAAATTTACAATTATACTCTACCCTATACCACGTCATTTATAATGTACCATACTCTCTGCAACAGCTAAAGTACTATATGAATTGTTACACATCTTTTCATTTCAAAAATGTGAAACTGTTATGTTTACTGCCTTGACTGTGATGACTGTGTGTAAACTGTACCTTGATTTAAAAGAAAAAAAGAAAAAAATGATGAGATGAATATTCTTTTAGCAAGAGAGGTAAAGAAAATGTAAACCAGCCATTTAAGTCACGTTTTTGTGCTAAGATCAAGCTTGAATGTGACAAGTCACAATAAGCAATAAGCACCATGAAGAAAATTCCTGTCAGATTAAATCTTTGGTTATTATTGCTGCTTAACTCAAAGTAAAGTGGCCCTTATTTCTTATTTTGTAGCGATAAACATTTTGATGCATATGCTTTAAGTCAGATGTAGGACAAGTTACCAAAACAAATGCTGTTGACATCCGGCATTTTGTAGTCATCTGAAACAGTTACACTAATGATTCTAGTTTAGCACAAAAAAATTCAGTTTCAAAAGGCACTTATTAAGACATATTCTGAGCACTGCTGCAAAAATGTAGAAACATGAAAAGTACAGCGCAATAAATAAAGCATAACAAGATGGAATGGGCCCAGAGTATATTTTTTTCCCAGTTTGGAGTTAAATGAAATTATTTTCTTTCAAGAATCTAAACTCCACTTTAATTAGAATATCAAGGAAATCAGACTTACCAATAATTTTTAGCCTCACAAAAATCCTAGAATTGCTCTTCTGTTCCTAAAATAACGCGGGGTCTTCTGGGGAAGGAAATAACATTTGCTTAGTTAGGCTGCATGTTGTATTCCTAGTGAAGACACTGAGGCTTTATCTATAATTTCCTAATTTGCTAGCTCCTTTCCTTCCATATGTACTCTCAAGAGATTAGCGTCGATTTCTGAGGAGGAGCTCAAGCTGCTCTTGGAACCATCTTCTTTATCTCACAATCACTGTTGGTAAACTCTTAAGATACCAAGGGATTTCATGACATGTAATTCTTCAATGTGCACAAGAAATTAAAAGAATAATTTATGTTTCATACATCTCTAATCATAGTAGGGTAAAAGGAAAAAGAAGATCATATCACTGAAGTTACAAATTATGTATAAGATCCATCCAAAGGCAGCACTTTCATTCAGGGTAAGTTTAAGGCTCATTGACTCTGTTGTGTGTTAACATTCCTTTTATGATCTTACTGCTCATATATTTTAAGTTAGAGATAACTGATTATAGATACTTTTAAATAACTATTTCTTTTTATAATTATGACACAAATGACCCAATGTATCTTGAGATAAATATATTGACTGCAATTAGTTTTTTCTCAGCCTTATGGAGAGATATAAATAAAACAATTCTTTTAAAAACGTTTATTTATTCATGAGAGACACAGACAGAGAGAGAGAGGCAGAGACATAGGCAGAGGGAGAAGCAGGCTCCATGCAGGGAGCCTGAGGTGGGACTTGATCCTGGGTCTCCAGGATCACACCCTGGGCTGAAGGTGGCGCTAAACCGCTGAGCCACCCGGGCTGCCCAAGAAAACAATTCTTAAACAGAAGTTACTCAAATTATAAAAATCAAAGTTATCTTTTAAATATTTAAGAGTCACAGCAACTGGAAATCTATAAACATTTAATTTTTATCTTTTTGTCTTAAAGCCTGGAATAATATTTTTATGTGCACATTCAAAGAATTTTAAACTCTTCTCATGACAGTTATTCCTTAGAATTTGACATGATGAAACTTTTTAATTAATCAAAAAGGAAGACAGCATGATTCTATAATTCTCCACTCTTGAAACATTCCCTTGAATCAACATTAGATTGGTTTAAGGTATAATCAAGTCTTTAAACAAGTATGACTGGGTTGTGACAGGGGATGAAGAGTTTCACTTACTTTGATCTTATTGTAAAATAAATAGCATAATATTGTAAATAGTGGAAGATCATGAATCAAAAAGTTCAAGTTTCCTTCTGTGCCCTCCCATCCAACTGTCGTGTCCAGAAATAACCACAGTTAACATTTTTTTTGTATATTGTTTGAGTTGTTTTCTATGTGGATATGCATGGGTTTTGACATTTCAAGACCTGGAAAGGAGAATTTGTAAAAGCTAATGCTCAAAGTAGAATATTTTAGATAAATGAACACAATATTCAATTCAATAAAGCACATTCACTGGACACCTCCTATGTGCAAACTGCTATAATACTTTTTACAGAAGGCATCTGAGGGTATAAAGATGGAGAGATCACGTGGGTTCTGCCTTCAATTAGTGTATCACAAACAACACTTTGGTAAAAACAACTCTGAGTGTTACTCAGGATTAGAGAATGTGCTATGCGAAAATAAAAGAAAGATTAATTCTACCTTGATGAGTTTATTTGAACTAGTGATATAGTTATGGAAACTGACACAGCATAACATATTTAGAGAAGGTAAACAACCTGGAATGGATCAAGTTTAGAAGGCATGAATGCATGTGACAATTAACAAGGTTGAAAAAGTAGGTGGAGGCCACATCTTGGATTTTGTACAGTAGGCAAAGTGCCAACACGAATCAATATCAGACGTTTGTTTTAGAGAAATATATCCAGTAGGAAGGAGAATGGATCACAGATGAAACAGATAAAGATGAGTAAAATAGAAACTAGTCCTCCTCTAGGCAAGACTTTAAAAGGGTCATCAAAATGGAAGCCACCATAAGACTGAATTGAGAGACATTTCAAAAAGTAACACTTGCTTGAATATGGATTATGAACATTTAAATTTAAGGTATGAAGCAGAAGGGAATTGGGAAAGCTACAATGCTTCTTGCTTGAGTGACTGTATCGTTGTTGAAGTTATTAATTAAGACAGGGAATATTGAAGACGTAGCTGGTGAAGAATGGTGAAGAATAATGAACTTGGCTTTGAAAATACTCAATCTGGTTTGTCGGCAGGGCCCTCACAAAAATTATCTTGGAAGCAATGTGTGGGACATTTAAGATAATTGAAAGGCAGAACTCAAAGCCATAAATTTGAAGATCATTTGCATATAAGCTGATATCACCGAGCAAAATATATTAAATTGAAAAGAGGTTCAAGAAGTAAACACACCCACCAGGCAGGATGTGCTGGAGAAGAAAGAAGGGAAAGAAGAACACAGAAGGGAGAGCAGGCATAGAGGAAGGGAAATGACCAACAGATCCTCCTCAGACAGCCTGCCTCCC
Source organism: Canis lupus familiaris (assembly GCF_011100685.1). Classification (NCBI taxonomy): domain Eukaryota; kingdom Metazoa; phylum Chordata; class Mammalia; order Carnivora; family Canidae; genus Canis; species Canis lupus. Next base: position 7,299 of record NW_023331941.1, on the reverse strand, counting down.
ACCAGCCCACATCTCCTCCACATCACTTCCGCCCTGGGATGGCCCCAAAATTTTCTCTTGGTATTTTCCACCGAGCTTCGGTGATAGGTCGTCTGGCCCACTTTGTTACCAGCACTCAGACTTTCAACCTTTCAGACACACTAAGAATGGATTTTAGCGAGTTTCTCTTTTCCTTCCTGTCCCTAGGAGAGTTTACGTATTTTGAGTATAAAACAGTTTTTACTGCTAAATACTACATGAAAAGGAAGACATTTTTTAAAATACAAGAAAGTTGTAAAACTAAAATAGAATCTTAAGTTGCTTTACCTCACTATTCATGTTCTTTGCCAGACAAAGACACTAAAACTCATGGTTCTTAGCAACCTCCCTGATTTCAATTTTTATGTTTTCCTCCTTGGCTTCAGCCTTTTCTAAAACTACAATTATCTTTTTTTTGTTGTCCCAGAGGCTATTCCTCCGAGTCTTTTCCAAATCCTCTGATCACACTCCTTCCTAGCCATCACACACTGAAATCCCAGTCAGTCTCAATGTTCAGCAACTGGACCGACTTGTGAGATGCACTTAGCCCCGAGGGTACCACATACCCAATGTCTTGTTGTCTAAGGTAGGAAATACCTTATGTTACTGCTGACTCAAGTCAGGGTAGCAGACATGGAGCGGCAAATGGAGTATTAGAGATATTTCTCTTCTCCACATTTTATTTCAGTGTCAACAACAATAAACATTTACCGACTGCCTCCTGTGCAGAACACTGGAAAATAAAAGGAAGTGCCACTTATGTTTTCTCAGTGAAGAATAGCTATGTCAACCATTGGAAGAGAGGACTTAACCTAAGAAGAGAGAATTACCTACTTAACAATTTAGCACGTGCTAAAAGAGACATTGTGGAGCTATGCGGAATAGAAGGTGTATTTCATTAATATTATTTGAGTTAAGTGCTTTGCAGTTTGGGGGGAAACTCAAATTAGATTCATACCTCCCACCACAAAGCAAAATAGCTCTGTTTAAAGTATTTTAGAGATATATATAAGTAGCCTATAATTTCTTCCCCCAGATCTCCACCTGAGGTTGTCTTTCACAGATGAATAAAAGCATCATAAGGTTTCAGATAATGGCAAAGGTTTTTTTTTGATGTTTAAAAAATCAGGAAATTTAGAAAAATAACTAAAAAAATCAGTAGTTAAATGGTAAAATGATGTGAACATGTAATTCACAAAAGGTAGCATATTTTAAAGTAAATAATGACTTAAAAATGTGAGAAAGTAAAAAAAAAATGTGAGAAAGTGTTGAAACTCCATAACTATGAAAAATTTTACATTAAAACAGCAGTGAAGTAGCATTACTTTCATATACTCCTTGTGACACTTTCAATTTTTACAACCATTTTGGAAAGCAAGTTGGCAACATGAGCTAAAAGTCTATATTCTTTTAATCAATAATTCTAGTTCAGAACAAGCATAGAACATATTCTCAGGAAATAATCATATTGTAAATTATGATTAATTCACTTAATGTAGCATCCATTAAAAACTAAGGTTATAAGATCTATGAAAATAGGGTAAGACTTTATAATAACAAATGGGAACTCAAGATATAAAATTACATATGCAAAGTAATTACTGTTAAGTAAATTTATGAGTTCATTTGGAATATGATGTATAAAATGCACAAGTGTGTATTAACAGTATTTCAAAATAGTGGTTATTCCTGTTTTTCAATTATTCAAACCTTAATATAGTTACATGTGGTTTTTACAATGAAAAAAAAGTACTTCTGATTTTAGCTTAACAGACCTTGGGTTGTTGGTTTTGTTTACCTCTTGCTTCCTTATTTGATAACTTCAGTTTTCTAGCTTACATTTTGGCATCTGTTCAGTATTAACATTCACTTATCTAAAATAAACTAATTAATCAAGGATAAGGTATTATTAAGTTATTGCAGCAATAACGTTGCTGAACAAATCACCCCAAACTCAATGGCCTACAGCAACATTGATTTTTCTGATTCCGAAGTCTGCAGGCCAAGCAGGGCAGCTTTGCTCCAGGCTGGAGGTCTGGGTCAGAGCTGAAGGGAAGTAGCTATTATGGCATGCCCTTCTCCATGTTCTGCTAAAACTGCACTTACTGAATGAAGTTATAGGGTCAAACCCAACATCGGTGGGAAAGAGAAATATACTTTGCCCCCATTATGGTTCTGCAAAGTCACATGGCAGAGGGAAGGAGCGCAGAATTAACAACAATCCAGTCTGCCACAGAGAGATTGATTCTCATCTCTTAGTTTCTGAGTCTTTATCCATAATTTAAGAATATTGAGTTATATAATCTCTCATCAACTATTTAATCTGTCTAAGCCTCAGTTTCCACATTATTATGGATGATAATAGTACCTGTTTCATGGAATGTTATGGGATTTAAGTGGACAGTGCTTATAAAATATTTATAATGCTCAATAAATGTTATTTGTTATTATTTTTAAAGTCCTGTCCAGCTATGTGATATCTATGACGTTTCATGGTCTGAAAGAAGTCTTGGGAGGACTCTTAGGGAAGATGGCAGACGGAGTAGGAGGACTCTAAGCTCACCGCTCCCACAGATTGAATCCACATCAATGTAAAACAACCCAAAGACTGGAAGAACAGACTCCACTGCTAAATGTAGAGAAGAGGCCACATTAAAGAGAGTAGGAAAGATGAAGACATGGTCAGGAGCTAAAGGGACAGACGGAATTGTGCATGGGAGGGAGGAACACCATGTGTCCAGAGAGGGGAAAGATACAGACTTTCACCCCAGGCATCCCATATAATTATAAATTGTTCAATTACCCATAACATTTGGCTTTAAAAATCAAAGGGGCATAATTTTACAATTTTATGAGTTCTTAGAATCAGTGGGGCTTAACACATGAACTTTAAAATAAACCATAGTATATAAAAAGAAGGGTAGGAATCAGAAACCATCTCTTTCCATTTTGTTTCAAATTCTCAATCTGGCCTCCAAAGCTCGGTGCAGATTCCATTTTGGGGCACCCTGGCAGTCTACACTTTGAGAACCTATTTATAAATCCTGAAGGTCATCCAGGTCTACCTTTGTTTCCAGAACTCTGAAAATTTTGAAATGTATTCAAGACAACTTGAGTAATGAGTTTGCTTTGTGAGGAATTGAGAGTTTGGTTCAGGTTAAGTAAAACTTAAAATCCTTTTTTTTTAGGTTCAAATTAGGCCTATTTTTAAGAAGTTGTAGTCTCAAAAAGATTCAGAGTAGAAAATCTATGAGAGTTGAGCACAGCTGGGCCAACTTGTTTTGACTGTCCTGGAAACAGGATAATTAGACCCATCAAACTGCCAATGCACCAGGCCTTTGGGTGGTTACTTCTTAATTATGTTCAGATTTTTTTAAGACTTTATTTATTTATTCATGAGAGACAGAGAGAGAGAAAGAGAGAGAGAGAGAGAGGCAGAGGGAGAAGCAGGCTTCATGCAGGGAGCCCAACGTTGGACTTGATCCCAGGTCTCCAGGATCAGGCTCTGGGCTGAAGGTGGCGCTAAACCGCTGAGCCACCTGGGCTGCCCCCAGATTTTTTTCTTATTATTTGTCTTGTTTGGTATAAAAACAGTATAGTGATCAAAATATAAATCCAATTAGTATTAATATTGGAAAAAAATTAAGATTTTATTAACTTTAAATTTCTAAAATATTATTGATATCATTATTTGAGCAAGGATATAGAGATCATGTCTCTTTTCTACGTACCTTCTTCTGGAGATCCTGTACAGATAAATTGATTAAAAATATTTTTTATGGGATATCATGTGCTATTTTTGCTTTAAAGAGATCAGTATTAATTTCTGATTTCCCGTGAAACCAGTTTTGTAATCGTCATATATTAGGTAGGACTAATACTTGTACTTACAACATTTATAGAAACAAATATAAATAAATAAATCTTAAAAACATAAAAAGGAAGAAAAGTGAGACAAACAAGAAACGGAAACAAAGTGCCAAAAGGAAGAGTATTCGAAACTCACATAGCAAGATTTTACATTATTTTGAACTTAGTATTGCCATTTCTAGTTTTCCATATTATTAAAAATTGTTCAATTATAAATCAATCCATCAATTTATATTTCCCTAAATCTTTTCCTTTTTTTAAGACTTTATTTATTTATTCATGAGACACACACACAGAGAGAGAGGCAGAGACACAGGCAGAGGGAGAAGCAGGTTCCATGCAGGATCCGGACGTGGGACTCGATCCCTGGTCTCCAGGATCATGCCCTGGGCTGGAGGCGGCGCTAAACTGCTGAACTACCCGGGCTGCCCTGTTTCTCTATATCTTAAAAGAATTGGGAAAGACTTATCATGGAGCTAGCTCTAGTTTTTTTTTTTTTTTTTTTTTTTTTTTTTTTTTTTTAGTTAAAGCTCTGAGACAAAATTCACACAAGAGTCTTTGAAAATGTGAAAGAAGGGACCCCTGGGTGGCTCAGTGGTTGAGCCACTGCCTTCGGCCCAGGCGTGATCCTGGAGACCCGGGATCGAGTCTCACGTTGGGCTCCTGCATGGAGCCTGCTTCTTCCTCTGCCTGTGTCTCTGCCTCTCTCTCTGTCTGTGTCTCTCCATGAATAAATAAATAAAATCTTAAAAAAAATGTGAAAGAAGATCTTATTCATCACATATAGACTAAGAAATTCATCACATATTACCATTTTCCCAATTGAAAGAATAATGTCTTGATCAGTAAGTCATTTATTTTTTTGTATATTTTTTTATTGGAGTTCGATTTGCCAACATATAGCATAACACCCAGTGCTCATCCCATCAAGTGCCCCTCTCAGTGCCCGTCACCCAGTCACCCCAAACCCCCCACCTCCCCTTCCACTACCCCTCGTTCATTTCCCAGATTTAGAAGTCTCTCATGTTCTGTCTCCCTCACTGATATTTCCTACTCATTTTCTCTCCTTTCCCCTATAATCCCCTTTCACTATTTTTTATATTCCCGTATGAGTGAAACCATATAATATTTGTCATTACTCTTTAACTGTTTTTCATTTAATATGTGCAGAGTTGAAGAAATAAATTCTGGATTTTAAAAAGATTCATTTATATGAACAAACTTAAAACTAAACTAAAATAAAAGATTCATTTATTTCTCTGAGACAGAGAGCAACCGAGGGGAGGGGCAGAGGAAGAAGGAGAAAATCTCAGGCAGATTCCCTGCTGAGCGAGGAGCCCTTGCCAGACTCAATCTCATGACCCTGAGATCATGACCTGAGCTGAAATCAATAGTCGGATGCTCAACCAACTGAGCTACCCAAAATAAATTCTATTTTGGAAGCAGGTATTTAACTCTGTTATTCAAGCACAGGCTTAAGAATCCACACATCTTTCCTCATGGCACAGAAGTCACCCCTACCCCTGGGTACCTTCCATTTTCTCCTCTGGTCCATTGTGTAGGACCACCATTCTGCCTTCTATCAGGTTAGGTTCTATCTGGTTTAAAAATACTGGCCTGCATGAATACTGGGGAAAGGGATAACTCTCTGAGTAATACCTTCATTTTTTCTGATCAATTCCTCCCCGTTGCTATGGGTGACCACCTTACTTCTTGAAGGAAACGATCCATCAAAAGCCAGGTCCTTTGTTTGCTACCTGCCACCATAGTTTGTCTCTCATCTTGACCTCTGACCAGCTTTATCTTCCCCACACCTTTATCTTTTCTCTAGTCTTTAACATTTTATATTTCTCTGAGTCCTTCCCTTGTGCGCGTCTGTGGGATATACACACACATAAATCTGGCTCCCCTCATTTGCAAAAAAATGAACAAATGCAAAACCCTATTTAGTAGGACACCAGCTATTTCTCACTGTGAGGAAATGTCTAAATTCCATGAGGTATAACCTTCTCTTGAACCCTCTGATTTCTTTCATGTCATTACTTGCCTCTTCTAAAATCTCCATAATTTTTGAAAACTATGAGTCCCCACACAAACTTCCAAAGAATCTGTCTTAAACAAACTCAAGGCTTTTCTCCTTTTAAAAAAAAATCTTTATCAGTTATGTGATTTTCAGGTAATTAACCCTAACTTTCCTATGTTGTGGTTAATTTGCTACTTGAAAATGATACAGCCCTCATAAAGCTGTAGTGAGGATTAAGATAATGCATGAAAAGTGCCCAGTCCTTTAAAAGAAGATAAAGAAAAGATGGCTGGGCTTTTTGTTTTTGTTTTCATTGTTTGCTCTTCCTCATGAACTCCTTTTGAAGTCATGGGCATCAAAAGCAATGCTATCTTCAATCCCTGAGTCATTTGATTATCTCCTCCTTGTCCAGCTCACCTTCACTGACAGTTAACTCTGCGGAGTCCTAGGAACTATACTGTTTAGGCTGACTTTTAGTTGGGAGTAGTCCCTACAGAGTACGCGGTGTTTAAAACGGTTGGGCTCAATAAATATTCAAGTGAATGAATGTCCCTCCTTCAGAATGCCCTCCTTGTGCCCTGCACTACATTTCTTGAGATGTCCTTCCTCCCCGGCTTCCCCTGTCACATCTCTGGGCAAGCACCACTGGAGAGCAGGTGCGATAAGACTTTACACTTGACGGCCTTTTCATCTCTGAAGACCCTCTGCTGGGAAATGTACCTCTTTCTAAATTCAGAAAAAATACAAGAGAGAACTGAAGCTAACGGAATCCAGCTGCAAAGAGAAGATGGTAAGGAATCCTTGACAAGTGTAATCATTTTCGTTTTCTCACGCCAACTATTAAAGCAAAATTGTAATGCCAGCAAAAGCTTTGCTAATTATCCTTCAGGAAACCATATAACCAAAGAAATGTACTTGCAAAAAAACAAAAACCAAAGCAACAATAACAACAACAATAGCCCACAAAACTCCTAGACTTCTGATTAGAACACCAGGCAGGTTTATGTTTTTAAATTTAGAAACCAGACTTAGATTTTCGTTCTAAATTCCATCAAGACTTAGTTATAGAGGCTGTGCTCCATATCTCTTGGTCAGAGAGGCCACTATTCCTACAAGGATTGTTTATCGGGGCCAGGGAGAAAATATTTTAAAGGCAATGCAATTCTCATTCTTCCTTAAACAGAAATTTTATTATTCCGTATTACATTTTCATATAACATGTTATTTGGTGCCCCTGGGCCCTTTTGTAAAACAGAAGCCTATGTTGGTAAATGTCATGATAAAATGAAATCAAGGATTATTAAAGTGGTAAAACTTTCATTAAATATGAAATCCTATATTTACTACCTTAGACTCAGTGACTTCAATACTTGCTTTTCAAAATTTGG
>NW_023331940.1:0-41235 GCF_011100685.1 Canis lupus familiaris | reverse complement strand
CTCCCCCCCCAACCGGGAGACCATTTATGGGACCGGATCCCGAGTCCCGGATCATACCTTCGAGTCAAAGGCACGGAGGCAGAAACCCCTGTGCCACCCAGGAATACCCCGGATTCTGCTTTAAGCCACTCAGATAACCCGGATTCATGGATTGGAGCATTTTGTCTACAGCATCAGACGTGTTATTGAAGATATGAACTTATGTTCGTTGGTACCGTGAGTTGTGTTTATGTGAAGTCTATGGAGGCCTTGGTAGTCTTTGTTGCTTTGGTCTCTTTTCCACCACTAGAACAGTCCCTCTTAAAATTCTACTGGATGGTTAGTGGTCCTGAACTCCTGTATATTTTGCTGTTGGGCCAATCTTCTCTATCCTTCTATCACTTGAATGACACCATTGCTGAAGAAAGAATTATAAAATTGGACTCCAATAAAAGAAATTAAAAAAATAAAATAAATAAAAAAAAAAAAAAATTTTTGCATTATGATTGAGGACAATGCCTTAGGAGGCAAAGCAGGAAAGCTGAAGGAGGAGGACAGATTTCACCATCCGTCGCCTTCACACGCAACCTGGTATCCTTTACAGGCTTGACCCCCCTTCCTGACCTCTGCGCTCCTTGTGGATGAAACACGCAGTCACAGGTCAGTTACTCGAACCTTGCAGTCATGCTTATATACCGCTTCCATGATCCTATGGGGAACACAGACGCGTGTATGGAATCATCCGGAAGGCTGGTGACACATTGGGGGGATGACCTTTGTTGTTTGGGGTGTGAGTGTCTATCACGCCGCTATCACATGCAGTCTCGGATCGCTGGCTGGGTCACCCCGATGCCAAAATGGTTGGCACATTCTCATTTCTGGTGACGGATTTCGGGCGCCTAGCCAGGCACTCCTGGCCGACCGGTGCTCGCTTGTGCAGTGAAGTCCATGGAGGGGCAGGCGCGGAAGGTCCGCTCAACCAAAAACAACTACAACCACAACCATTCCCATGCTCCGGAAGTGTGGCCTCCAAGGCGGCGAGGCTGCTCTCTTCTCCCAACGGCCTCAGCCAGGGAGCCCAGAATGGGGTCACAATGCGGGTGGAGAACTGAGGAGGTGGTTGCACATGGTTGGGGAGTTCACGGGGCTGCTGGTGTGGGAGTTGGGGTGGGGACGGGGCTCTGGGTTCGAGAGCCAGCACACCCGCCTACTCATGGGCAAGGAGGGTGACTCACATGGCTGGTGTGAGAGATCCTGCACACAAGGGCGTAGCTCTGAGTCCATCTGGTGCAGGTGTGGCCCAGGTGCGGCGCTGCCAAGTGTGGACCTAGGACAATTTACCCAAAAAATCCCTACACCTGGACAAGAGGAGAAGCCTGAACCCTGTTCTCGCTTACACCTGACACTCCTGGCTGACACCCACGGACCTGCTTATGGCCTAAGCGGCCGTGCCCCACATAGCAGGCCATGTGAACACCCAAGGAAATCCGTTCTAACAAGACTACCAAACCCTGCTTTGTGCCCCCCAAAACTGCCCATGCCCATTATGCACTACTTCAACTTTCCTCCTGGGGATGGACTGAACAGTGCACCCTCTGGGGCCCTTTAGGGCGAGGGAACCAGAATCCACACGGCTTGCGGCGGCGAGGCCGTGCTGGCCCACTGTCCCAACAGCCGGCCGCGAGAGATAGCAGACGGCCCAACATCCCTGAAACCGGTACGGGCGGCATATGTCCGCCCCCAGGTTTTTCAGCGGAGAGAAGTTCTGAGGGACAGACAGAGCTGACCTGGGAACCTACAGGTCAACGGGCCTCCTGGCATGGGTCCCTGCAGTGGCAGCTGGACCCCCCCGGGCATTGGGGCTCCCAGTGGCCACAGCACCTGTGAGCAGGGCCTGCATCCTGGTGTTGGTGCGGGTGGGGCCCACCCGGCCACTCCTGCTCTCCACACCCCTGGGGCGTCCCAGGATCCAAAGGCGCCTAGGGTGTGACCTGGATATGTGGGGTACGCCCTTGCCTAAGAGGCCACATTCAGAGTGAGGAGGCTTGCTCAGCCTGGGGGCCAGAATCCAGGGCTGGCCAGGGCATCGGGGGCTGGATCCAATTAGTCTTTGGTTGGGCCGGAAGGGGCTCAAATAACCAGCACCCCCACAGACGTCCGGGGCACAGTGTCAGACCCAGGTCACCTAGGGGGTTAGGGGCCTGGTTCCTGGGAGGGTGTGCCGCCCTCCAGAGGGACAGTAGGCAGAGGCAGGGGCAGGCAGTGCACCTCTGAACATCACCTGCACCCACCCGTCAGGGGCTCCCTGCTCTTTGCCTCCTCTCTGCAACCCCTGGGTATCTTGAGACACCCGGCTTCGATGGGACAGGGTATGAAGAGAATCCGGAGGCGGCTGGGGAGGCTGAGCCAGTCCCAGAGGAGTCACCGCAACATGGTCCTTGCTGGGGAATGGTGTGGGTGGTGTGGGGGGCAAAGGTGATTAGGGGGGGAGGGGTTGGGGGGAAAAGGTTGGGGAGGAGGGGGTTGGGGAGGGGAGGGTGGGGGTGGGTTTGCGTGGTGGGAGGCGGCGGTGGGTGTGTGAGGGGGGAGGGTGGGTAGGGGGAGTGAGGGAGAATGGGGATGTATTAGGGGGGTGGAGAGTAGGATGGAGGAATGAGGGGGATGTCGTGTGGGGCATGCGGACACAGGGTATCTCCTTCCCCTAAGATGCAGAAAGAGACTTCTACAGTTAAAGGCGACCCCAGTCTGGGGTTTGTTGTGACACATTCCCCTGGGGCACGGTGTGTGTGGTCAGTGCAGGTGTCTGGCTGGACCGGGGGATTATCTGGGGGTCATCATTAATATGTATTTTTTCATATTGCAATTTCTCAAATTAAATGCATAGAATTTAGAAATATATAAAGTACCGAGAGTGGGTGTCACTCTGACCATCTGACCCTCATGGGATCGATGTGTGTCCTGCTCCAGCTGCGGCCATGCGCCTGGCCCCCAGATCCGGTCCCTGCCCCCCATCATCCCCCCACCCCATCCCCTGCTTCTCATGGGTCCGTCCCTATCCCTTTGGTGTTCAGCTCCCATGGCAACCCCTGGAGGCCCCATCCTACTGGCCACTCATCCCTGAGGCCCGAGGGGTGGGCACGGGGGTCATCCCAATCACCCTACCATTGAGCAGTGTGTTGTTGGCTGCCGTTGCTCCCCCTGGCACAGAGGCCCTGTTTTCCCCTATCCAGAAGCCCCCAGGGCCCCAAAGCCCCCTGTACAAGCAGCCTCACCCGACCCCCTAGCAGTCCTAAAACATGATGTGGCTGCCCAACGTCCTGTTGACGTCCAGTTCTACTTTCGTGATGTCCCTGGAGAAGAACAGGGTATCCTCCTTCATTCCTGTGGGAAAACCAGGGAGGAGGAACAGGCGCCAGGGATACAGACCCCGACCTGTCACGAGCTGCCATGCTGGGCAGGGAGCCCTGGGGCCACAATGGGAGTGTGTCCTGCGGAAACCTCCTTCCTTCCTCTGGGAGTCCAGGGATGACGGGAATGCCCACCGTGCCCGTGGGACCTGTGTGACGGCTTGTGCCCAGCTGTTGTGGGCGGGGAGGTGACTGAGGTTCACCCTGCGTGGGAGGGGATAGGGGTTCAGCCCAGGTGGGAGGGGACATGAGAGTGTTGTGCCCAAGATTGCGAATCCGAGAAAACCACTAAGTATCTGACACCAATGCAAAAACACAAGGGTTGATTTCCAAACTCGAGCTTACGTCCAAGTACTCCCAACACAGCGGAGCAGAGACTTGGACCCCAGGTGGGTTTTAGCTTAATTTTAAGGGCTTGTCTTGGGGTCCTACAGAGGGCTGGAGCAATTCCTCAAGTTCTGTTGACATTTTGACCTGGGGCCTTCAAGGGTATTGAGCTCTGCTCTCATTCTAATAGACGGTTCCAGCCCTTGGCATGGGCTTAGTTTTGATTCAATTGTGGGGCTTTCTAGGACATTAAGCTGTAAACTTTTGTTTTTTCCTGTAACTGAAGCAATGTAAATTTCATGCTCTTCTTCACAGGGGCTTGGGATGGCTGGGCGTGTGCGAATGTTGAATTTAAATTGGAATGGCCTTAATTTTCTCAGCCTCCTTGCTTCCTGTCCCACCTATCTAGCTCCTTCCCCCTTCCCCAGAGCTACTAAGAGAGCAATTGCAAATAACCTCAGCGTGGCATCCTGTGTTGGGCAACAGGCCCAGTGATTTGGGATCAGGAAGACTTGGAGCACGGGCGTCCCAGCTGTGCAGCGGGATTCGAAGCTGCAGAATCTTATTCCCTGAGGCTATCTTGACAACTGACTTTGTACATAGAAAAGCTCTCCTTTGTCTTTAAAAGTTGAGGAGCGAGTCATAGAGTTTTATCTCTGCACATCTGATTGCTCAGATTCCAATCTGAGATGTATTTCCTGTTAATAAGGATAATTTACTACTATCTGTAGTACTATGGTTAAAATATTCTGACACAAGTAATTCAGAGGGAAGGGTTTCTCATCTCTTTCTTCACAGTTCAGTCACTCATCAGGAAATGCATCTTTATGGATTTGGAATGAACTGAGAGACATTATTACCAATGGTCCTATTATTATGTGAAGGATTCTTCCCTGAGATTCTTCCCCTATTTCAACTGACACTGAAACACTGTGAACTCTTTGGAAGACAAATGTCAAGGAAATAAATGTTATGCATTGCTAATTTTATTTTTTTATTTTTTCTGCTATCTATTTATGATAGTCACAGAGAGAGAGAGGCAGAGACACAGGCAGAGGGAGAAGCAGTCTCCATGCACCGGGAGCCCGACGTGGGACTCGATCCCGGGTCTCCAGGATTGCGCCCTGGGCCGAAGGCAGGCTCCAAACCGCTATGCCACCCAGGGATCCCCCATTGCTAATTTTAAATGCACTTGCAGTATGGTACCTATTATACTAGAATTATTTTTATCTGATTTTTGCTATTTATTATCCGTTCCTGCTTTTCAGGTTGAGGAGGCATTATACGTGTTCATAAGTGTTTTTCTTTCTTTCTGATCTAAAATTCTTACTTTGTTTCCATCAAAGGGACTCTTTAAGAATAAGGCAAAAGTTAATTCAACTATTCTTAAAATGTCTTCACACTTGGATCCTGATTCATTTAAGTCAATTTTCAAAATAAATCTTATTTATTAGGAAAAAAAACAAAGATTTATAGGGAAATTGAGAAGATAGTATAGTGCATTCCCATGCACTGGCACTCTATTTCTCCAATTATTGATATCTTATATTAGTACGGTACAAATAGGGGATCCCTGGGTGGCGCAGCGGTTTGGCGCCTGCCTTTGGCCCGGGGCGCAATCCTGGAGACCCGGGATCGAGTCCCACGTCGGGCTCCCGGTTCATGGAGCCTGCTTCTCCCTCTGCCTGTGTTTCTACCTCTCTCTCTCTCTCTGTGACTATCATAAATAAGTAAAAATTAAAAAAAAAGTACGGAACAAATATGAGCTAATGAATCAATATTAAAATAGTCGCATTAACCAAAGACCATACTTTATTCAGATTTCCTTAGGTTTTGCTAAGTTACCATCCCTCGTTTACATTCCATTTGTCCTCATTTTTTCTTAGGCTCCTCTGGATTGTGACGGTCTTTCAGCCTTTCCTTGTTGTTGTGGAACTGGAAAAATTTGAGAAGGAGAGTATTTTGAAAAATTTCCCTCAGTTGGGACATGTCTGTAGTTTATCTCATGATTCAACTGTTTTTGTGGATTATATACAGAGATATACTGCCATTTTTATTATATCATATAAAGGATAGATACTATCACATGATTTATCAGTCTTGGTATCGATCTGATCATCTTGCTAAGGTAGTGTTTGTCAGTTTTCTCCATAGTAAACTGATTCATTTTTGTTATTTTTATTATTATTTTTATTATTATTAGTGTATTATCATTATTATTTTAGGTTTTTCATAATATATTTTTAGAAGGAAGTTACTACGTGTATTGCACACATAAGAGTGGGAAGCTATGCTCATGAACTTGATGGTGGAATGTCTGCACAAATTCTTTGAAATTCTTCTACATGGGAGATTTCTCTTCCCTCTAGGTTTGTTTGATTTTTTTTCAAAGATGTTATTTATTTATATGAGAGAGAGAGAGGAGAAAAAGCATGAGCGAGAGGGGTAGAGGGAGAGGGTGAGCAGGTTCCATGCTGAACAGGGAGCGTGCCTTGGGACCTGGATCATGATCTGAGCCTAAGGCAGAAGCTTAACTAACTCAGCCACCCAGGTGCCACTCTTTCTTTTTTTTAATAATATATTTATTTTTTATTGGTGTTCAATTTGCAAAATATAGAATGACACCCAGTTCCCATCCCGTCTAGTGCCCCCCTCAGAGCCCATCACCCATTCATCCTCACCCCTGCCCTCCTTCCATTCAATCACCCCTAGTTCATTTCCAGAGTTAGAAGACTTTATGTTCTGCCTCCCTTTCTGATATTTCCCACACATTTCTACTCCCTTCCCTTATATTCCCTTTCACTATTACCTATATTCCCCAAATGAATGAGAACATACAATGTTTGTCCTTCTCTGATTGTCTTACTTCACTCAGCATAATACCTTCCAGTTCCATCCACCTTGAAGTACATGGTGGGTATTTGTCGTTGCTAATGGCTGATCAAGGTCCACCTTTTCTCTCTCTTCATCTTCTGAGTCTCCTATGATATGAATGTTATAGTTTTAATAAGTGGCTGAACTCCCTAAGTCTGCCTCTTTGGTCCATAACCTTTCTTGTTTTGAAGACTTTCACTTGGGACTACATCTCAGTTATAGAATTTTTAACGTTGGACTGACTTGATTTAAGTTCTTTTATTTCTACAGTAAGGGATTCTCTAGTTTGCTTCTGTGCTCTTTTTCCACCCCAGATGCTATCTTTATAATCATTGTTTTAAACTGTAGTTAGACATCGTATATGTTTATTGATGAACTTCCTGGCTGTGAGTACTACTTCATGTTATTTTATGGAGGAGAATTTCTCAATCTCATTATTTTTTCCAAAAGAGAAAGAAGAAAGAAAAAGAAAAATCAAGAAAAACAATAACAACTGCCTTCCCCCCAAAAAACCACATTCTTTTAGCCTGCTTGTTAAAAGATTCTAAATTCCAAAATATGAAACACAATTAAAGTATCATGAAAGTATAAAAAGAAATAAGGTACATAAGAAAAATTAAAATAAGGCAATTAATAAAAAATAATCAAAGAAAATAAATTAAAAAAGAGCACAGTGTACAAAGGAATCTAGACCCTACTTTCCAGGCAGAGCTGAAGCTCTGCAGCCTCTGTGGTCCAACAACTTGGCGGCAGTAAATGGTCTGTATGGGGTCTGGGGATGGGCCGTGGTGCTGATTGTCAGGTGCACATCTGCCTAGGAGTTGATCCTGCGGGGGTCAGAGGCGGGGTGGGCGTCAGCGTCTCTGGGCTCAAGCGGGCAGCCCTGGGCTGCTCCCTGAGACCTGGCCCTGATGGGCGGGATGTCGGTGGGGATGCTAGGTCCTCTGGCTCTGGGGCTGAGCATCCCACCCACCTGTCTGCTGGGGCCTCCAGAGAAGAGCCCCCAAGCCCCCGGGTCTCCGCCACTGCTCTCAGAAGCCTGCGTTCACTCTACCTGCGTCCGAGCTTCTTTTGGTTTTGTTTTTTTATCTCAGACTGTTGTGCCCAAGATTGCGAATCTGAGAAACCACCAAGAAGCTGACACTGATGCAAACACACGAGGGTTTATTTACAAGCTCGAGCTTGTGTCCAAGTATACCCGACAGAGCGGAGCAGGGACTTGGACCCCGAGGTGGGTTTTAGCTTAGTTTTAAGGGCTGGTCTCGGGGAACTCCCAAAGGGCTGGAGCAATTCCTCAAGTTCGGTTTACATTTTGATATGGGGCCTTAAAGGGCATTGAGATCTGTTCTAATAGAGGTTTCCTGCCATTGGTCTGGGCTCAGTTTTTATTCTATTGTGGGGCTTGCTGTGTCCTGACAATGAGCACTCAGGAAGGAAATGACGGACGTGACTCCTGTCTCAGGAGCATCACAGAGAATAAATGAGACTGAACCAAAGGAGCACAAGACTTGTGCACTTAGCCATAGCAGGCTTTGGGAGGCCGTCCTGGGCTCGTGGGTTGGGAGCCTCATCGTGTGAAAATGTCCACAGTTCCTGAAGCACCCTCAATTTCAATGTCATTCCTGTCAAATCATGGTGGCACATCCTATAAATAGGAAAAAAAAAAACCCATAACATCCATCCGCCTCCACAAATGACCCCGGACAGCAAATCAGTATTGGAAAAGCAGGACAGAGAGGGACGCAGCACTTTCCTATTTCAAACGATGTCACAGAGACACAGGATAAAGCAGTGTTTTCCTCGGGACCCCTCCTGGCTCCATCAGTTAAGCATCCGACTCCTGACCTCACCTCCGGTCCTGAGCTCAGGGTCGTGAGTTCTCGCCCTGGGCTGGTCCATGGACGAGGCCTGACGCCTACTTAACAAACCACACCCATGTGGGTTGGTCCCAGCATAAGGTGAAGGAACAGAACAGAGAGTCCAGTAGGAAACATGTTCTGATACAACAGATTTTTTTAACTTAATTTAATTTAAACCCAATTAATTAACGTATAGTGTATTATACTTTCAGAGGAAGAATTCAGGATTAAACAGTTGGAGATAACCGCAGTACTCCTGACATCACGTGCCCTCCTTCATGCTGGTCCCATGTTATCCCCTCCCCCGTCCCCGCCTAGCAGGGACACTCAGTTTGTTTCTTTTATTTTATTTTAAATTTTTTATTTATTTATTTACCATAGACACACAGGCACAGGGGGGGGGGGGGCAGACAGAGACACAGGCAGAGAGAGAAGCAGGCTCCATGCACCGGGAGCCCGATGTGGGATTCGATCCCGGGTCTCCAGGATCGCGCCCTGAGCCAAAGGCAGGTGCCAAATTGCTGCACCACCCAGGGATCCCCAGTTTGTTTCCTTTAATTAAGAGTCTGTATTTCCTGCATCTGTTTTCATCTTATTTGTTTTTCCTTCCCTTCACAGATGTTCATCGGCTTTGCTTCTTTAATTCCAGCTATGAATGACACCACACGGTCATTCTCTTTTCCGACTGACCTATTTCACTTAGGATGATCCTTCTACTTCTATCCACGTCATTGCAAATGGCAAGATTTCCTTCTCTTTGATAGCTGAGTACCATTCCTCTCTCTATGACCATCATCTATCTCCCATCCTCTTTATCCATCATCTGGCAGAGGGCACCGAGGCTCCTCCCAAGTGTGGCTACTGCGGACACGGCTGCTGTGGAAATTGGGGTGCAGTTGTCCCACGTCTCACTGCATCTGTATCTTCAGAGTGAGCTCCAGGCTGTACACCTGCTGGTTGCAGAGCGGCTCTATTTGTAACTTCCTGAGGGGCCTCCACACTGTTTCCAGGGCGGCTGCACCAGCCCATTGTCCCGCCCACAGTGGAAGAGGGTTGAGTGAGTTTTACAGGACGTGGTAAAAGTCTGGTCCACATTTCATTTCGCTTTTTGGGCTCCAATTCCTTCTCCTTAAGTATTTTTGGAGAAGCTGGGTGTTGGGCTCCTTTTCAGTCAGACGTTTCCGGAGATAACAGGCCACAGCTGGAGCCTGGAAGGAGGCAGAGATGGGCCTGGGGATGGGCACTCTGCCTCCTGCACAGCCTCCTGCAGTGCCTGAGCATCCCGCAGGGGGCGCCTGAGCCCAGGCACCACCCAAAGGGCATGCATGTGCAGTAGGCCTCCTCTGCCTGCACTAACAGGAGCAAGCCTGTGCTGGGAAGGCCTGAGGAAGACGTGGGGACACGTCCACGCTGATGAGCCACAGCTTCCTCAGAATCTGCGAGGAGTCTTCAGGGGGATACTGGGCAGCGTTCACTATGACATGAGTCCCGGTCTCCTCAGGACACATGGTGAGGCTTCAGGAAGATGTGGACCCACATCCACCCTGACAGGAGCCCCTGGGCTGCCTCAGGACCCACGGGGAGGCTTCAGTAAGATGTGGGTCCGCATCCACGCTGACAGGATCCCCTGGGCCACCTCAGGACACGCGGGGAGGCTTCTGAAAGATGTGGTGCCGCGTTCTCTCTGGCAGGACCTAATGGGCCCCTCAGGACATAAGTTGAGGCTTCTGGAAGCTGGGGGCCGCATCCACAGTGACAGGAGCCTCGGCCACCTCAGAACCTGTGGTGATGCTTCGGGAGGACGTGAGGCCACGTCCACACAACGGGACACTGATGTCCTCAGGACCCCCGGTGTAGATGTTGGGAAATATGGGGATGCGTCCGTGCGGGCAGAAGACCCCAGCCTTGTCAGAGCCTGTGGTGAGGCCTAAGAAAAATGTGGATGCCGAATCCACACTGACAGGAGTCTCCGGCCTCCTCAGGATGCACTGTGAAGGACTGGGATGATTTGGGGCCACGTCCATGCTGACAGGAGCCCCCAACCTCCTCAGGTCTTATGGTGAGGCTGAGGAAAATGTGGGGCCACGTCAAGACTGAGAGGACCCCCGTCCTCCTTAAGACCTGCACTTTGGCTTTGGGAGACATGGGGCTGCGTCTAGGCTGACAGGAACCCACAGCCTCCTCAGGACCTGCGGTGAGTTTTCTGGGGGACGTGGGGCCATGTCCAGGCTGACAGGAGCCCCGGGCCTCCTGAGAACCTGCTGTGAGGCTTCCAGAGGATGTGAGGCATACCCACGGTGACAGGAGACCAGGCGTACTCAGGACCCGCTGACTAAGTCTCTGGAACACGTGGGGCCACGTCTACACTCACAGGACCCCGGCTTCCACAGGACCTCCTGGAGGACTCTGGAGGTGCCATTGGGGACCACGTCCATATCAGTAGGGACTCCTCAGAACCATAGGGTAAGTGAATGGGTAGAATGAATGGTAGGGTCAGGGGAGGGGAGGCATTTGGTGGTTAGTCTTATGTTAGATGTAGGGGTTGTTAATATGCTTATGGTTATGGATTAGAGGTTAGGGTGAGGGATAAGGGTAAGGGTCAGTGGTTAGGAGTTAGGATGGGGGTTTGTGTGAGGGACAGGAGTTAGAGTTAGGGATAGGGTTTAGACTTTAGGGATTAGGGCAGGAGGTTAGGAGTTGGGGTTTGGGTTATGGTGAGAGTTAGGTTTGGGCTAGGTTTGCGGTTAGGGTTTAGGGTGTGAGTTAGGGTCATGGGTTAGGGTTAGGGGTTAGAGTAAAAGTTACAGCTAGGTTTAGTGTTAGGGCGAGGGTTAGGTTTAGGATAGGGGTTAGGGATAGGATTAGGGTTAGTGTTTGGTAGGGGTTAGGTTTAGGGTCAGGTCAGGGTCAGGGTACGGCTTGGAAAAGGTTAAGAGTGGGCTAGGCAGTGGGCTAGGGATTAGTTTTAGGGTACGGGTTAGGGTACACTTTTGGGTATGAGATAGGATTAGTATTAGAGGGTTAGGGTTAGGGTACAGGTTAAGTTTAGGAATACGATTTGAGTACATTAAGTTAAGGTTATGGTTAGAGTTTAGGGTTAGATTTAAGATAAGGGTCAGGGTTAAGGGTTTAGAATAGGTTTAGGAGTTAGGGTGAGGGTTGGCAGGAAGGTTCAGTGAATGTGTTTCGGTCTTGGGGTTTGTGTTTGGTTTTTGATTAGTGATAGTTCTTGTTTAAGGGTTAGGTTAACATTAGGCTTAAGTGTAGGGTAAGGATTATGTCTGTGTATGGTTAGAGTTTGGGTCTTGGCATGTGCCTGCACTGGGACTCCTAGCATCTTGGGCAGTTTAGTTTTATGCACTCTATTTAGGTTTTGGTTTCAAAGATAGCCTGACTCCACCAAGTCAGTGACATCCCCAGAGAATCAAAATCCAGGCTTCTGCTGGGGTGAGAATAGGCATGGCAGGCTTCTCCTGAGCTCAGCTAAGGAGGGGTTTGTGGCTCTAAAGACTTTTGTTTGGATTTTCAGTTGCCTTTTTGATTTTATCTCTTGTGCGCACATGTATCCTCTATACTACCAATTATTATTTTAAAGTTTTACTTGAATTCCTCTTTGTAAACACAGTATGATATAGTTTCAGGTTTACAACATAGTGATTCAACCCTTGAATACAACGCCTGGAACTGGTCAGAGGTGACCTCCACTATCCCCATCCCCTGATTCCCCATCTGCCCCACCTTCCTCTGGTATTTATTAGATTATTTTGTGTGGTTAAGAGTGTGTATCTTGGTTTGCATCTCTCATCCCCCCATTTGCCCCTTTGCCAGTTTGGTTTCTTAAAATTCAAATGTGAATGCAATTGTATGGTATTTGGTACCTGTCTTACTCTGACTGACTGAGTTCATTTAGCGTAAGTCCCTTCCACTTCTCCCACGTCCTTGTAAATGGCTTCATTTCATCCCTTCTGATGACCCAGTGATGTTGCAGTGTGTATATTTGCCACATCGTCTCTTCCCATTCATCGTCGATGGACATCTGGGCTGTATACACAGTTTCGCTGTTGTTGATAATGCTGCTACCAACACTGGGCTGCATGTTCCCCTTCGAATCTACTAAACTACTTTTGTATCCTCAGGGTAAATACCTAGCTGTGCAATTTTGGAATCGTAAGGGTAGCTCTATTTTTAACTCCTTTTTGAAATTTTGTTTATGATAGTCACAGATAGAAAGGCAGAGACACAGGCAGAGAAAAAAGCAGGCTTTATGCACTAGTAGCCCGACGTGGGATTTGATCCCGGGTCTCCAGGATCATGCCCAGGGCCAAAGGCAGTTGCCAAACCGCTGTGCCACCCAGGGATCCCCTATCTTTAACTTCTCAAGGACCCTCCAGACTGTTTTCCACAGTGGCCGCACCTTTATTTATGTATTCATGAGAGACAGAGAGGCAGAGTTATAAGCAGAGGGAAAATGAGGCTCCATGCAGGAAGCCTGATGTGGGACGTGATCCCCCAGGAACCTGGGAACATGACCTTAGCTAAAGCAGATGCTCAACCACTGAGGCACCCAGGTGCCTTACTGATTCTGTTTCTTTGCTTATTATGGGTCTGTTCATATTTTATATTTCTTCCTATTTCAGTTTTGCTCGTTTGCACGTTTCTAGGGATTTTTCCATTTCTTCCAGGTCTCCCAGTTTGTTAGCATATAATCTTTCATAGTATTCCCTTATAATTGTTTTATTTTTCTGGTGTTGATTGTGATCTCTCTTCTCTCATTTGTGATTTTATTTATTTAGGTTTTCTCTTTTCTCATTCATAAGGCTGGCTAGGGCTTGATCCATTTTATTAATTATTTTGAAGAACCAACTCTTAGGGATCCCTGGGTGGCGCAGTGGTTTGGCGCCTGCCTTTGGCCCAGGGCGCGATCCTGGAGACCCGGGATCGAATCCCACGTCGGGCTCCTGGTGCATGGAGCCTGCTTCTCCCTCTGCCTGTGTCTCTGCCTTTCTCTCTCTCTCTCTGTGTGACTATCAAAAAAAAAAGACCAGCTCTTAGTTTCGTTATTCCATTCTACTGTTTTGTTTTTTCTGTATTGTTTATTTCTGCTCTCATCTTTATTTTTTCCCTTCTTCTGTAGGCTTTAGGCTTTGTTTGCTATTGCTTTACCAGCTCCTTTAGGTGTAGGGTTAGGTTGTGTATTGGAGACTTCTTGTTTCTTGAGGTAGGCCTGTATTGCTATGTACTTCCCTCTTAGGACTGCCTTTGCTACATCCCATACGTTTGGAGAAACATGTTTTCATTTTTATTTGTTTTATATTTCCTCCTTAATTTCCTGGTTGCTCCATTCATTCTCTAGTAGGATGTTCAGAATCTCCACGTATTTTTGGTCTGTCCAAATTTTTTCTTACTGTCGACTTCGAGTTTCTTAGCGTCCTGGTCTGAAAATGTCCAGGGTGTGATATCAACCTTCTTGTACCTGTTGTACCTGTTGATGGCTGATTTGTGGGCCATGATATGATCTGTTCTGGAGAATGTCCCATGTGCAGTTGAAAGGATTGTGTGTTCTGCTTTAGGATGAAATGTTCAGACTATATCTGTTGAGTCCCTGTGGTCCAGTATGTCAAGGCAATTGTTCCCCTGTTGATTTTCTTCATAGACGATCAGTCCATCGCCATCATTGGGTGGTAAAATCCCCTGTCATTGTATTATTATCAGTGAGTCCTGTACGTTTGTCATTAATTGGTTTCTATATTTAGGTACTCCTATGTTTGCAGCATAAATATTTAGGTGTTTGAACTTTTTTAAAAGAATAACTTTATGTTTTATTGGTGTTCAATTTACCAACAAGCAGAGTAACACCCAGGCTCATCCTGGCAAGTGCCCCCGTCAGTGCCCGTCACCCATTCACCCGCACCCCCTGCCCTCCTCCCCTTCCAGCACCCCTTGTTCCTTTCTCAGAGTCAGGAGTCTTTATGTTCTGTCTCCCTTTCTGATATTTCCCACACATTTCTTCTACATTCCCTTATATTCCCTTTCACTATTATTTATATTAACCAATTAAATGAGTTGTTTGTCCTTCTCCGATTGACTTACTCCACTCAGCGTCAAACCCTCCAGTTTCATCCAGGTTGAAGCAAAAGGTGGGTATTTGTCGTTTGTAATGGCTCAGTAATATTCCATTGTATACATAAACCACATATTCCTTATCCATTCATCTTTCAAAGGACTCCAAGCCTCCTTCCACATTTTGGCTATTGTGGACGTTGCTGCTATGAACATCGGGGTGCAGGTGTCCCCGCGTTTCATTGCATCTGAATGTTTGAGGTAAATCCCCAACAGTGCAATTGCTGGGTCCTAGGGCAGGTCTATTTTTAACTCTTTGAGGAACCTCCAGACAGTTTTCCAGAGTGGTTGCACCAGTTCACATTACCACCAAAAGTGTAAGAGTCTTCCCTTTTCTCTGCATCCTCTCCAACATTTGTTTTTTTCTTGCCTTGTTAATTATCCCCATTCAGTGGTGTGAGGTGGTTCTCATTGTGGTTTTGATTTGTATTTCCATGATAGCAAGTGATGCAGAGCATTTTTTTTATGTTCATGTTGGCCATGGCAATGTCGTCCTCTGTGAGATTACTCTTCATGTCTTTTGCCCATTTCATGATTGGATTCTTTGTCTCTTTGTTGTTGATTTTAAGAAGTTCTTTACCGATCTTTGAAACTAACCCTTTATCTGATACGTCATTTGCAAATATCTTCTCCCATTCTGTAGGTTGTCTTTAGTTTTGTTGACTGTATCCTTTGCTGTGCAAAAGCTTCTTATCTTGATGAAATCACAATAGTTTATTTTTGCTTTTGTTTATTTTGCCTTCGTGGATGTATCTCCAAGAGGTTACTGTGGCCAAGTTCAAAAAAAGATATAGCCTGTGTTCTCCTCTCGGATTTTGATGGACTCTTGTCTCACATTTAGATCTTTCATTCATTTTGAGATTATTTTTGTGTATGGTGAAAGAGAGTGGTGTAGTTTCATTCTTTCTTCTGCATGTGTATGTCCATTTTCCCCGCACCATTTATTGAAGAGACTGTCTTTCTTCCAATCGATAGTCTTTCCAACTTTATCGAATATTAGTTGACCATAAAGTTCAGGGTCCACTTCTGGGTTCTCTCTTCTGTTCCATTGATCCATTTGTCTGTTTTTGTGCCAGTACCTCACTGTCTTGAACCACAGCTTTGTAGTACACCCTGAAATCTGGCATTGTGATGCCCCTAGATATGGTTGTCTTTTTTAAAATTCGCCTCGCTATTCAGGGTCTTTTCTGATTCCACACAAATCTTTTTTTATTATGATAGTCACAAACAGAGAGAGAGAGAGAGAGAGAGAGGCAGAGACATAGTCATAGGGACAAGCAGGCTCCATGCACCAGGAGCCTGACATGGGATTCAATCCTGGGTTTACATGATCATGCCCTGGGCCAAAGGCAGGCGCCAAACCGCTGCATGACCCAGGGATCCTGATTCCATACAAATCTTAAAATAATTAGTGCTAAGTCTCTGAAGAAAGTCCATGGTATTTTGATAGGGTTTGCATTAAAGGTGAACATTGCCTTGGTAAAATTGATATTTTCACAATTTTAATTCTGCCAATCCATGAGAATGGGATATTTTCCATCTCTTTGTGTCTTCCTCAATTTCTTTCAGAAGTTTTCTATAGTTTTTAGGTATAGATCATTTACCTCCTTAGTTAGGGTTATTCCTAGGTATCTTATGCTTTTGGGTGCAATTGTAAATGAGACTGACTCCTTAATTTCTCTTTCTTCAGTCTCATTGTTAGTGTATAGAAATGCCATTGATTTCTGGCAATTGATTTTGTATCCTGCAACGCTACCAAATTCTGTATGAGTTGTAGCAATCTTGGGGTGGAGGCTTTTGGGTTTTCTAGGTACAGTATCATGTCATCGGCGATGAGGGAGAGTTTGACTTCTTTGTCAATTTGTTTTTTTTTTAAAGATTTATTTATTTATTCATGATAGACATAGAGAGAGAAAGAGGCAGAGACACAGGAGGAGGGAGAAGCAGGCTCCATGCACCGGGAGCCCGACGTGGGACTCGATCCCGGGTCTCCAGGATCGCGCCCTGGGCCAAAGGCAGGCGCCAAACCGCTGCGCCACCCAGGGATCCCCTTCTTTGTCAATTTGAATGACTTTATTTCTTTTTGTTGTCTGATTGCTGAGGCAGGACTTCCAGTACTATTTTGAATAGCAGTGGTCAGAGTGGACATCCCTGTCTTGTTCCTGATCTTAGGGGTAAGGCTCCCAGTGCTTCCCCATTGAGAATGATATTTGCTGTGGGCTTTTCCTAGATGGCTTTTAAGATGTCGAGGAATGTTCCCTCTGTCCCTATGCTCTGAAGAGTTTTGATCAGGAATGGATGCTCTTTTTGTCAAATGCTTTCTCTGCATCTAATGAGAGGATCATATGGTTCTTGGTTTTTCTCTTGCTGATATGATGAATGACATTGATTTTTTTACACGTGTTGAACCAGCCTTGTGTCCCTGGAATAAATCCTACTTGGTCATGGTGAGTAATAGTCTTAATGTATTGTTGGATCCTATTGGCTAGTATCTTGTTGAGAATTTTTGCATCCATGTTCATCAGGGATATTGGACTGTATTCTCCTTTTAGGTGGGGTCTTTGTCTGGTTTTGGAATTAAGGTGATGCTGGCTTCATAGAACGAATTTGGAAGTACTCCATCTCTTTCTATCTTTCCAAACAGCTTTAGTAGTAGAGGTATGGTTTCTTCTTTATTTTATTTTATTTTTTTTAATTTATTTTTTATTGGTGTTCAATTTACTAACATACAGAATAACACCCAGTGCCCGTCACCCATTCACTCCCACCCCCCGCCCTCCTCCCCTTCTACCACCCCTAGTTCGTTTCCCAGAGTTAGCAGTCTTTACGTTCTGTCTCCCTTTCTGATATTTCCCACACATTTCTTCTCCCTTCCCTTATTTTCCCTTTCACTATTATTTATATTCCCCAAATGAATGAGAACATATAATGTTTGTCCTTCTCCGACTGACTTACTTCACTCAGCATAATACCCTCCAGTTCCATCCACGTTGAAGCAAATGGTGGGTATTTGTCATTTCTAATGGCTGAGTAATATTCCATTGTATACATAAACCACATCTTCTTTATCCATTCATCTTTCGTTGGACACCGAGGCTCCTTCCACAGTTTGGCTATCGTGGCCATTGCTGCTATAAACATCGGGGTGCAGGTGTCCCGGCGTTTCATTGCATTTGTATCTTTGGGGTAAATCCCCAACAGTGCAATTGCTGGGTCGTAGGGCAGGTATATTTTTAACTGTTTGAGGAACCTCCACACAGTTTTCCAGAGTGGCTGTACCAGTTCACATTCCCACCAACAGTGTAAGAGGGTTCCCTTTTCTCCGCATCCTCTCCAACATTTGTTGTTTCCTGCCTTGTTAATTTTCCCCATTCTCAATGGTGTGAGGTGGTATCTCATTGTAGTTTTGATTTGTATTTCCCTGATGGCAAGTGATGCAGAACATTTTCTCATATGCATGTTGGCCATGTCTATGTCTTCCTCTGTGAGATTTCTGTTCATGTCTTTTGCCCATTTCATGATTGGATTGTTTGTTTCTTTGGTGTTGAGTTTAATAAGTTCTTTATAGATCTTGGAAACTAGCCCTTTATCTGATATGTCATTTGCAAATATCTTCTCCCATTCTGTAGGTTGTCTTTGAGTTTTGTTGACTGTATCCTTTGCTGTGCAAAAGCTTCTTATCTTGATGAAGTCCCAATAGTTCATTTTTGCTTTTGTTTCTTTTGCCTTCGTGGATGTATCTTGCAAGAAGTTACTATGGCCGAGTTCAAAAAGGGTGTTGCCTGTGTTCTTCTCTAGGATTTTGATGGAATCTTGTCTCACATTTAGATCTTTCATCCATTTTGAGTTTATCTTTGTGTATGGTGAAAGAGAGTGGTCTAGTTTCATTCTTCTGCATGTGGATGTCCAATTTTCCCAGCACCATTTATTGAAGAGACTGTCTTTCTTCCAATGGATAGTCTTTCCTCCTTTATCGAATATTAGTTGCCCATAAAGTTCAGGGTCCACTTCTGGATTCTCTATTCTGTTCCACTGATCTATGTGTCTGTTTTTGTGCCAGTACCACACTGTCTTGATGACCACAGCTTTGTAGTACAACCTGAAATCTGGCATTGTGATGCCCCCAGATATGGTTTTCTTTTTTAAAATTCCCCTGGCTATTCGGGGTCTTTTCTGATTCCACACAAATCTTAAAATAATTTGTTCTAACTCTCTGAAGAAAGTCCATGGTATTTTGATAGGGATTGCATTAAACGTGTATATTGCCCTGGGTAACATTGACATTTTCACAATATTAATTCTGCCAATCCATGAGCATGGAATATTTTTCCATCTCTTTGTGTCTTCCTCAATTTCTTTCAGAAGTGTTCTATAGTTTTGAGGGTATAGATCCTTTACATCTTTGGTGAGGTTTATTCCTAGGTATCTTATGCTTTTGGGTGCAATTGTAAATGGGATTGACTCCTTAATTTCTCTTTCTTCAGTCTCATTGTTAGTGTATAGAAATGCCACTGACTTCTGGGCATTGATTTTGTATCCTGCCACGCTACCGAATGGCTGTATGAGTTCTAGCAATCTTGGGGTGGAGACTTTTGGGTTTTCTATGTAGAGTATCATGTCATCGGCGAAGAGGGAGAGTTTGACTTCTTCTTTGCCAATTTGAATGCCTTTAATGTCTTTTTGTTGTCTGATTGCTGAGGCTAGGACTTCCAGTACTATGTTGAACAGCAGTGGTGAGAGTGGACATCCCTGTCTTGTTCCTGATCTTAGGGGAAAGGCTCCTAGTGCTTCCCCATTGAGAATGATATTTGCTGTGGGCTTTTCCTAGATGGCTTTTAAGATGTCGAGGAATGTTCCCTCTATCCCTACACTCTGAAGAGTTTTGATCAGGAATGGATGCTGTATTTTGTCAAATGCTTTCTCTGCATCCAATGAGAGGATCATATGGTTCTTGGTTTTTCTCTTGCTGATATGATGAATCACATTGATTGTTTTACGGGTGTTGAACCAGCCTTGTGTCCCAGGGATAAATCCTACTTGGTCATGGTGAATAATTTTCTTAATGTACTGTTGGATCCTATTGGCCAGTATCTTGTTGAGAATTTTTGCATCCATGTTCATCAGGGATATTGGTCTGTAATTCTCCTTTTTGGTGGGGTCTTTGTCTGGCTTTGGAATTAAGGTGATGCTGGCTTCATAGAACGAATTTGGAAGTACTCCATCTCTTTCTATCTTTCCAAACAGCTTTAGGAGAATAGGTATGATTTCTTCTTTAAACGTTTGATAAAATTCCCCTGGGAAGCCATCTGGCCCTGGACTCTTGTGTCTTGGGAGGTTTTTGATGACTGCTTCAATTTCCTCCCTGGTTATTGGCCTGTTCAGGTTTTCTATTTCTTCCTGTTCCAGTTTTGGTAGCTTGTGGCTTTCCAGGAATGCGTCCATTTCTTCTAGATTGCCTAATTTATTGGCGTATAGCTGTTCATAATATGTTTTTAAAATCGTTTGTATTTCCTTGGTGTTGGTAGTGATCTCTCCTTTCTCATTCATGATTTTATTAATTTGAGTCTTCTCTCTCTTCTTTTTAATAAGGCTGGCTAATGGTTTATCTATCTTATTAATTCTTTCAAAGAACCAACTCCTGGTTCTGTTGATCTGTTCCACAGTTCTTCTGGTCTCGATTTCGTTGAGTTCTGCTCGAATCTTTATTAACTCCCTTCTTCTCTTGGGTGTAGGATCTATTTGCTGTTTTTTCTCTAGCTCCTTTATGTGTAAGGTTAGCTTTTGTATTTGAGTTCTTTCCAGTTTTTGAATGGATGCTTGTATTGCGATGTATTTCCCCCTTAGGACTGCTTTTGCTGCATCCCAAAGATTTTGAACGGTTGTATCTTCATTCTCATTAGTTTCCATGAATCCTTTTAATTCTTCCTTAATTTCCTGGTTGACCCTTTTATCTTTTAGCAGGATGGTCCTTAACCTCCACGTGTTTGAGGTCCTTCCAAACTTCTTGTTGTGATTTAGTTCTAATTTCAAGGCATTATGGTCTGAGAATATGCAGGGGACAATCCCAATCTTTTGGTATCGGTTCAGACCCGATTTGTGTCCCAATATGTGGTCTATTCTGGAGAAAGTTCCATGTGCGCTTGAGAAGAATGTGTATTCAGTTGAGTTTGGATGTAAAGTTCTGTAGATATCTGTGAAATCAATCTGGTCCAGTGTATCATTTAAAGCTCTCGTTTCTTTGGAGATGTTGTGCTTAGAAGACCTATCGAGTATAGAAAGAGCTAGATTGAAGTCACCAAGTATAAGTGTATTATTATCTAAGTATTTCTTCACTTTGGTTAATAATTGATTTATATATTTGGCAGCTCCCACATTCGGAGCATATATATTGAGGATTGTTAAGTCCTCTTGTTGAATAGATCCTTTAAGTATGATATAGTGTCCCTCTTCATCTCTCACTACAGTCTTTGGGGTAAATTTTAGTTTATCTGATATAAGGATGGCTACCCCTGCTTTCTTTTGAGGACCATTCGAATGGTAAATGGTTCTCCAACCTTTTATTTTCAGGCTGTAGGTGTCCTTCTGTCTAAAATGAGTCTCTTGTAGACAGCAAATAGATGGGTCCTGCTTTTTTATCCAGTCTGAAACTCTGCGCCTTTTGATGGGGTCATTAAGCCCGTTCACATTCAGAGTTACTATTGAGAGATATGAGTTTAGTGTCATCATGATATCTATTCAGTCTTTGTTTTTGTGGAGTGTTCCACTGAACTTCTTCTTAAAGGGGAATTTTAAGAGGCCCCCTTAAAATTTCTTGCAGAGCTGGTTTGGAGGTCACATATTCTTTTAGTTGCTGCCTGTATTGGAAGCTCTTTATCTCTCCTTCCGTTTTGAATGAGAGCCTTGCTGGATAAAGTATTCTTGGTTGCATGTTCTTCTCATTTAGGACCCTGAATATATCCTGCCAGCCCTTTCTGGCCTGCCAGGTCTCTGTGGATAGGTCTGCTTTTACCCTAATACTCCTCCCCATAAAAGTCAGGGATTTCTTGTCTCTTGCTGCTTTAAGGATCTTCTCCTTATCTTTGGAATTTGCAAGCTTCACAATTAAATGTCGAGGTGTTGAACGGTTTTTATTGATTTTAGGGGGGGATCTCTCTATTTCCTGGATCTGAATGCCTGTTTCCCTTCCCAGATTAGGAAAGTTTTCAGCTAGAATTTGTTCAAATACATATTCTGGCCCTCTGTCCCTTTCGGCGCCCTCGGGAACCCCAATTAAACGTAGGGTTTTCTTCCTCAGGCTGTCGTCTATTTCCCTTAATCTATCTTCATGGTCTTTTAATTGTTTGTCTCTTTTTTCCTCAGTTTCCCTCTTTGCTATCAACTTGTCTTCTATGTCACTCACTCGTTCTTCCACCTCGTTAACCCTCGTCGTTAGGACTTCTAGTTTGGATTGTATCTCATTCAATTGATTTTTAATTTCTGCCTGATTAGCTCTAAATTCTGCAGTCATGAAGTCTCTTGAGTCCTTTATACTTTTTTCTAGAGCCACCAGTAGCTGTATAATAGTGCTTCTGAATTGTCTTTCTGACCTTGAATTGTAATCCAGATTTTGTAACTCTGTGGGAGAGAGGACTGTTTCTGATTCTTTCTTTTGAGGTGAGGTTTTCCTTCTAGTCATTTTGCTCAGTGCAGAGTGGCCAAAAGCAAGTTGTATTGTGAAAAAGAGAAAAAGAGAGGAGAGAAAGAAGGAAAGAAAAGAGAAAGAGAAAAAAAAAGGGAAGAGAAAAAAAACGAAAGAAAAAAAAAGAAGAAAAAGAGAAAGAAAAAGAAAGGAGAAAAAAAGGGGGGGTGGGGGAGGAAACAAATCAAAAAGCAAAACAAAAAAAAAAAAGCAAAAAAAAAAAAAATAAAAGAACCACAGGGGAGTATCTTCTGATTCTGTGTTAAGTCCCTTGGCTTCTCCTGGAAGTTGTCCGTCTAGCTGGTGTTCTGGGGGAGGGGCCTGTTGTGCTGATTTTCAGGTGTTAGCAGTTGGATGAGCTGCTGTGCCCCTGCCTGGTGCAGGGCTCAGTGGGGGTTGTTTGCCCCGTGAGGCCGCAGGAGGAACAGCCCCAGTGGCGGGGCAGCTCTGGAAACCTGGATTCAGCTCCGGCAGGAACTCCGTCTGCAGGGCCTGGAGGCTCCGGGCGGGGCCGCTGATCTGCTCAGCTCGGGGCAGGGGCGTCCTTGCTGTCCTGGGCCCTCCTGGTCTCTGCCTGTCCCGGGGGAGGCGGGATCCTGGGCTGTGTCCCGGCGCCCTGTGCTCCGGTGCCTGCGCTGGTGGATTCGCGCTCCCGGGCCGCGCAACCCCCTCCGCAGAGTCGCCGCCCGAGCCCCTCCGAGCTGCTCCTGGAACCGCGCAGGCCCCTCTGCACGGAGCCTCTTCCTCTGCCCGAGCCCGGCCGAGCTGCTCCCGGGGCCGTGCAGCCCCCTCCACGGAGCCGCTGCCCGAGCCCCCCGAGCTGCTCCGGGTCCCGCCGGGTCCCGCCGTGCGCGCTGCAGCCCTTAGGGAGCTCGGCGCACTCTCCTGGGCGCGGAGTTGCTGTTACTGTCCCGGGGAGCCCGAGGGCATCCCCTCCCTCCTGGGTCCTGATCCAGCTCCCTGCGAGCCCCTTTGCGCCCGGGAAGGTCGGTGCAGCTCCTGCTCCTCCGGGACGGGGCTCTCCTGTCCTGGGGACACTCGCCCCGGCCTCAGCCAGGCTCCTCGCGGGGCCCCTCCCCCTTGGAGGCCTTTGTTTCTTTATTTCTTTTTCCCCGTCTTCCTACCTTGATAGAAGCGCTAACTCTTCTCACTGTTGCATTCCAGCTGGTCTCTCTTTAAATCTCAGGCCGAATTCATAGATTTTCAGGATAATTTGAAGGTTTTCTAGGTAGTTTGGTGGAGACAGGTGATTTGCAGACCCTACTCTTCCGCCATCTTGCTCCTCCCCCTGGTTTCTTCTTTAAACGTTTGATAGATTTCCCCTGGGAAGACATCTGGCCCTGGACTTTTGTGACTTGGGAGGTTTTTGATGACTGCTTCAATTTCCTCCCTGGTTATTGGCCTGTTTAGGTTTTCTATGTCTTCCTGTTCCAGTTTTGGTAGTTTGTGGCTTTCCAGGAAAGCGTCCATTTCTTCTAGATTGCCTAATTTATTTCCGTATAGCTGTTCATAATATGTTTTTAAAATCGTTTGTATTTCCTTGGTGTTGGTAGTGATCTCTACTTTCTCATTCATGATTTTATTAATTTGAGTCTTGTCTCTCTTCTTAATAAGACTGGCTAATGGTTTATGTATGGTATTAATTCTTTCAAAGAACCAACTCCTGGTTTTGTTGATCTGTTCACATTTCTTATGGTCTCAGTTTCCTTGAGGTCTGCTCTAATTTTAATTAAATCTATTATTCTGTTTGGGTGTAGGATCTATTTGCTGTTTTTTCTCTAGCTCCTTTATGAGTAAGGTTAGCTTTTGTATTTGGGATCTTTCCAGTTTTTGAATGGATGCTTCTATTGTGATGTATTTCCCCCTTAGGACTGCTTTTGCTGCATGCCAAAGATTTTGAACATTTGTATCTTCATTCCAATTAGTTTCCATGAATCCTTTTAATTCTTCCTCAATTTCCTGGTTGAACCTTTCATCTTTTAGCAGGATGGTCCTTAACCTCCACGTGTTTGAGGTCCTTCCAAACTTCTTGTTGTGATTTAGTTCTAATTTTAAGGCATTATGGTCTGAGAATATGCAGGGGATGATCTGAATCTTTTGGTATCGGTTCAGACGTGATTTGTGACCCACTATGTGGTCTATTCTGGAGAACGTTCCATGTGCACTTGAGAAGAATGTTTATTCAGTTCAGTTTGGATGTAATGTTCTGTAGATATCTGTGAAATCTATCTGCTCCAGTGTATCATTTAAAGCTCTCGTTTCTTTGGAGATGTTGTGCTTAGAAGACCTATCGAGGGTAGAAAGACCTAGATTGAAATCACCAAGTATAAGATAATTATTATCTAAGTATTTCTTCACTTTCGTTATTAATTGGTTTAAATATTTGGCAGCTCTGATATTCGGGGAATATATATTGAGGATTGTTAAGCCCTCTTGTTGGATAGATCCTTTAAGTATGATTTAGTGTCCGTCTTCATCTCTCACTATAGTCTTCGGGGTAAATTTTAGTTTATCTGATATATGGATGGCTACCACTGCTTTCTTTTGAGGATCATTTGAATGGTAAATGGTTCTCCAACCCATTATTTTCAGATTGTAGGTGTCCTTCTGTCTAATATGAGTCTCTTGTAGAAAGCAAAGAGTTGGGTCCTGATTTTTTATCCAGTCTGAAACCCTGCACCTTTGAAGGGGTCATTAAGCCCATTCACGTTCAGAGTTACTATCAACAGATATGAGTTTAGTGTCATCATGACATCTATTCAGTCCTTGTTTTTGTGGATTGTTCCACTGAACTTCTTCTTAAAGGGGAATTTTAAGAGTCCCCCTTAAAATTTCTTGCAGAGCTGCTTTGGAGGTCACATATTCTTTCAGTTCCTGCCTGTCTTGAAAGCTCTTTATCTCTCCTTCCATTTTGAATGAGAGCCTGGCTGGATAAAGTATTCTTGGTTGCATGTTATTCTCATGGAGGACCCTGAATATATCCAGCCAGCACTTTCTGGGCTTCCAGGCCGCTGTGGAGAGTTCTGCTCCTCCCCATAAAGGTCAGGGATTTCTTGTCTCTTGCTGCTTTAAGGATCTTCTCTTTATCTTTGGAATTTGCAAGCTTCACTATTAAATCGAGGTGTTGGACGGTTTTTATTGATTTTAGGGGGGATCTCTCTATTTCCTGGATCTGAATGCCTGTTTCCCTTCCCAGATTAGGAAAGTTTTCAGCTAGGATTTGTACAAATTCATACTCTGTCCCTCTGTCCCTTTCGGCGCCCTCAGGATCCCCAATTACACATAGGTTTTTCTTCCTCAGGCTGTCGTTTATTTCCCTTAATCTGTCTTCCTGGTCTGTTAATTGTCTGTCTCTTTTTTCCTCAGTTTTCCTCGTTGCCATCAACTTGTCTTCTATGTCACTCACTCATTCTTCCACCTCGTTAACCCTCGTCATTAGGAATTCTAGTTTGGATTGCATCTCATTCAATTGTTTTTTACTTTCTGCCTGATTGGATCTAAATTCTGCAGGGATCCCTGGGTGGCGCAGCGGTTTAGCGCCTGCCTTTGGCCCAGGGCACGATCCTGGAGACCCGGGATCGAATCCCACGTCGGGCTCCCGGTGCATGGAGCCTGCTTCTCCCTCTGCCTATGTCTCTGCCTCTCTCTCTCTCTCTCTCTCTCTGTGACTATCATTAATAAATAAACATTTTAAAAAAATAAAAAAAATTCTGCAGTCATGAAGTCTCTTGAGTCCTTTATGCTTTTTTCTAGAGCCACCAATAGCTGTATAATAGTGCTTCTGAATTGGTTTTCTGACATTGAGTTGTAATCCAGATTTGCAACTCTGTGGGAGAGAGGATTGTTTTTTCTTTTGAGGTGAGGTTTTCCTTCTAGTCATTTTGCTCTGTGCAGAGTGGCCAAAAACAAGTTGTATTGGGAAAAGGAGAAAAAGAGAAGAGAGAAAGAAAAAAGAGAAGAGAAAAAGAAAAAAGGAAAAAGGAAGAAAAAAGCAAAAAAGAGAATAAAAGGAGAAAGAAAAAGAAAGAAAGGGGGGAAAGGATGGGGGAAGCAATCAGAAATTAAAAAAAAAACATGGGGGAGTATCTTCTGATTCTGTCTACTTTAAGTCCCTTGACTTCCCCTGTAACTTGGCCGTCTAGCTGGTCTTCTGAGGGGAGGGGCCTGTTGTGCTGATTTTCACGTGCTATCCTTTGGGGGAGCTCCTCTCCCCCTGCCTGGTGAAGCGCTCAGTGGGGGTTGTATACCCTGTGACGCCCAAGGAGGAACAACCCCAGTGGCAGCAGCCAGGTCGGAACACCTGTATTCAGCCTCCCCAGTAACTCTGGAGCAGTCCGTCTGCAGGGCCTGGAGGTTCTGGGGCAGGACTGCTGATCTTCTCAGCTCTGAGCAGGAGCGTCCTTGCTGTCCTGGGCCATCCGGGCCTCTGCCTGTCCCGGGGGAGGCCGAATCCTGGGCTGTGTCCCGGTCCTGTGCTCCCCGACCTGCGCTGTTGGATTTTCGCTCCCGGCCGGGTAGGCACCTCTCCACGGAGCCGCCATAGCCCCTCTGAGCTGCTCCTGGAGCCCCGCAGCCCCCTCCACATGAAGCCACTTCCTCTGCCCTAGGCGCCGCCACCTAGCTGTTCCCAGGGACCCGCTGCCCCCTCCGCACAGAGCCGCTGCCGGATCCCCTCAGAGCTGCTCCTGGGTCAATGCATGTGCCCTACAGCCCTTAGGGAGCTCGGTGCAATCTCCTGGGAGTGCAGGTGTATGTTTGTGTCCCATGGAGCCCGAGGGTATCCCCGCCCTCCTGGGGTCTTGCTCTGAATCCCTGCGGGCGCCATTTCCCCCTGGAAGAATGGTGCAGCTCTTGCTTCTCTGGGACAGAGCTCTCCTGCCCTGGGGGGCAGTCGCCCTGGCCTTAGCCTGGCTCTGTGGGGCCCCTCCCCCTTGGATGCCTTTTGTATCTTTATTTCTTTTTCCCCATCTTCCTACCTTGATAGAAGTGTGAACATTTCTCACTGTAGCATTCTATCTGGTCTCTGCTTAAGTCTCAGGCTGAATTCCTAGATTTTGAGTATGATTAGAACTTAATCTAGGTAATTTGGTCAGGACAGGTGACTTGGGGACCCTTCTCTTCCACCATCTTGCCTCTCCTTCTATATGTTGCTTTTTAGCTTTAGTTGTTTCCTTCACTTTGCAGAAGCTTTTCAATTTGATGAAGTCCCAATAGTATTTTTGCTTTTGTTTCCCTCACCTCAGAGGCATATCCTGAAAGAAGATCCAATGGCCAATGTCAAAAATGTTGCTGCCTATCTTTTCTTCTATGTATGGTTTCAGATCTCACATTTAGGTTTTTCATCCATTTTGAATTCATTTTTTATATATATGGTGTAAGTAAGTGGTCCAGTTTCATTCTTCTGCGTGTGGCTGCCTGGTTTTCCCAACACCATTTGTTCTTATCCTGGGGTCAGGTTTAGGGTTTGTTGAAGAGACTGTCTTTGTGCCATTGGATATTCCTTCCTGCCTTGTTGTCCATTATGGGTCATAGATACATGTTTGTATCTTCTTTTGGCTTTCCATTCTGTTCTATTGATCTAAGCGTCTCCTATTGGGAAACCCTGATTGCTGATTCAATTTCTTTGCTGGTAACTGTCTGTTCAAATTTCTTATTTCTTCATTTTTCATTTTTGCTATGTTATATATTTCCAGGAATTGATCTATTTCTTCCAGGTTCTAGGTTGCTGGCATGTAGTTTTTCATCATATTCTCTTATAATTGTTTGTATTTCTCTAATGTTGTTATTTCTCTTTTCTCATTTGTGATTTTATTTGGGTCCTTTCTCATCTTTTTATCTTTTTTCGTTTTTAAAGATTTTATTTATGTATTCATGGGAGACACAGAGATGCATAGGTATAGGCACAGGGAAAATGAGGCTCCATGCGGGGAGCCTGATGTGTGACTTGATTCCCCAGGACCCCGGGATCATGACCTGAGCCAAAGCACAAGCTCGACCACTGAGGCACACAGGTGACTTGCTGATTCAATTCCTCTGCTAGTTATGGGTCTATTCACATTTTCTATGTCTTCCTATTTCAGTTTTGCTTGTTTGCACATTTCTAGGGATTTGTCCATTTCTTCCAGGTCTCCCAATTTGTTAGCATATAATCTTTCATAGTATTCCCTTATGATTGTCTTATTTTTCAGGTGTTGATTGTGATCTCTCTTCTCTCTTTTCTGATTTTATTTATTTAGGTCTTTTCTCATTTCTCATTCATTTGGCTGGCTAGGGCTTGATCCATTTTATTAATTATTTTGAAGAACCAGCTCTTAGTTTCGTTATTCCATTCTACTGTTTCTGTATTGTTTATTTCTACTCTCATCTTTATTTTTTCCCTTCTTCTGTAGGCTTTAGGCTTTGTTTCCTATTCCTTTTCCAGCTCCTTTAGGTGTAAGGTTAGGTTGTGTATTAGAGACTTCTTGTTTCCTGAGATAGGTCTGTATTGCTATGTACTTCCCTCTGGACTGCCTTTGCTACATCCCAGTGGTTTGGAGAAACATGTTTTCATTTTCATTTGTTTTAAATTTCCTCTTTAATTTCCTGGTTGCTCCATTCCTTCTCTGGGAGGATGTTCATAATCTCCACGTATTTTAGGTCTGTCCAAATTTTTTCTTACTGTTGACTTCGAGTTTCATAGCGTCGTGTTCGAAAATGTACAGGGTGTGATATCAACCTTCTTGAACCTGTTGTACCTGTTGAGGGCTGATTTGTGGCCCATGATATGATCTGTTCTGGAGAATGTCCCATGTGCACTTGAAAGGAATGTGTATTTTGCTTTAGGAAGAAATATTCAGAGTATATCTGTGGAGTCCCTGTGGTCCAGTATGTCAAGGCTATTGTTCCCCTGTTGATTTTCTCTATAGACGATCGGTCCATTGCCATAAGTGTGTTGGTGTTAAATTCCCCTGTCATTTTATTATTATCAGTGAGTTCCTGTACGTTTATTGGTAATTGGGTTCCATATTTAGGTACTCACATGTTGGCAGCATAAATATTTAGTTGTTTGATCCTGATGGAGAGTCTTTTTTTAACTATGAAATAATGCCCTTCTTCATCACTTCTTACAGTATTTGTGCTTTCTTTTTGAGATTAAATATTTTATTTATTTATTTATTCATGAGAGATACACAGAGAAGCAGAGGCAGAAACATAGGCAGAGGGAGAGAGGCTCCCCAAAGGGATGCCAATGTGGGACTCGATCCTGGGATCCCATGAACACACCTTGAGCCGAAGGCAGATGCTCAACCACTGAGCCACCAGGTGACCCCCAGGGTTTGGTTTCAAATCTAGTTTCTCTAATATAAGTACTGGTCTCCAGCTTTCTTTTCATAACCATTAGCATGATAGATGATTTTCCATCCCCTGCCTTTCAATCTGCTGTTGTCTATAGGTCTAAGGTGAGCATCTTGTAGGCAGCATACCGATGGACCTTGTTTTTTTAATAACAATTTTATTTTTCAGAGAATGAGAGAGAGAAAGAGACAGAGACAGAGACAGAGACAGAGGCAGAAAATTAGGCCAAGAGAGAAGCAGGCTCCCCACCGGGACCCCACTATGGGACTCGATCCCAGAATGTAGAATCATACCCTGAGTCAAAGGCAGAGACTTATGCCCTGAACCACCCAGGCATCCCGGATCCTGTTTTTTAAGCCACTCTGATACCTTATATCTTTTGATTGGAGCATTTAGTATTAGCATTCAAAGTGCTTATTCAAACATATGAACTTTGTGCCTTTGTTTTACCTGTAGAGTTGGTGTTTCTGGTGACGTTCTCTGGTCCTTTCTAGTCTTTGTTGCTTTTGTCTCTTTTTTTCCCCCACTAGAAGAGTCCCTCTTAAAATTCCTTAGTGGACTGGTTTAGCAGTCATGAACTCCTTTATACTTTGCCTGTCTGGGAAAATCTTTACTTCTATCCTGAATGACACCCTTGCTGAAGAAAGAAGTCATACAAATTGGACTCCAATAAAAAGAAATTTAAAAACATAAAATAAATTTTTGTTATTATGAATGAGGAAAATGGCATTTAGGAGGAAAAGCAGAAGCTGAAAGAGAAGAGGAAAGATTTCACCAGCCGTAGCCTTCACAGGGACTTGGTGTCCTTTCCTTGGAGCGCCCCCCCCTCCGTAGGATGCTTCCTGCCCCTCTGTGTTCCTTTTTGGAACACAGCAGGCACATCTCCATGCCTCCAGCACCTCTGCAGTCATGGTTTATAGCGTCTTCTAGGTATCCTATTGGGGACCACAGCGTCGTGTATGTAACCATCCAGCTGCTGTTTGACAACATTGGGGGGATTCTGACTTTGGTTGGTTGTGGGGTGTGTGTGTGTCTATCACATGAAGCTATCATGTGCAGCTATCAGAACCTCTGTCTGGGTAGCCCAAACGCCGAAATGGTTGGTACAACATCATTTCTTGTGCTGATGTTGGGTGGCTAGCTGGGCTTTCCTGGCCGACCTGCGGCTCACTCCTGTAGTGAATTTCAGCTGGAGGGTCAGCTGAGTTGGTAGGTCTGGCTTGGCCACATTCTCATGTCCGGCAGTGGGTGTTGCCGAGCTCCGGCTGGTTCTGTTCTCCCCTACGCCTCTCCAGCAGGGAGTCAGACCTCGGGGCCACCGTGGCGGGAGCTCCTGAGGATCTGGGTGCCCATGGCAGGGAGCGCTGAGGCTGCATCTCTGTGATCGGGGTGGGGACGGGGCTGGGGTTCCTCAGTCCCCTGTGCTGCCTGGCTTTCAGGCCGAGCCCCATGCTTACCCAGCCCCTACTCACTAGGGCGAGGAGGGTGTCCTCCACACGCTGGTGTGATAGATCCAGCAGCACAAGGTGTGCACGCTGAGTCCACCTGGTGAATGTTGCCCAGGTGCATGAGCTGCAAGTTGGGACCCAGGAAATTTAACAAAATTCTCGTACCCCTGGACAAGCAGAGCAGGACTGATTCCATTTTGTGCTACACCCACCACCTCCCCTATGACCCCCAAATGACCAGCTTATGGCTTAAGGCGCTGCCCCACCCAAGTCAAGCTGCTGGGCACACCCTAATCGGAAATCGGCTCATAACAATGTAACCCTGTTTTGTGTCCCCCAAAACTGTGCACCAATTCTGACCAAAGTAATAGGCCAGCTCAAGTGGATACTATAGTGTAAGGTGTAATTCAATCAGCCACCTGCGTGTTGACCGACATGAGTGTGCAAATTTCTGCATATCCCACGGTCCACTGACCCTATAAATCTGCTATGCCTCTTAGTCTCGGGGTCCAAGTCCCTGCTCCGCTGTGTCGGGTGAACTTGGACCCAAGCTCCACCTTGTAGAGAAATCCTCGGGAGTTTGCTTCGGTGTCGGCTCCTTGGTGGTTTCTCAGATTCGTAGTCTTGGGCACAACACAAGGGCTTGCTGTCCTAACATCCTTCCAGGGCCAGGCTGAGCGCCCCACAGGCCCTCTGTGCCCCAGGCACACTGACATGGGGATGCGGGGAGGGTAATACGTGCCCTGGAAACGAGCCAGCCCAGACCTCCTGGACAGAGGGAGCACAGACCTCCCAGGTCGCTTTGCACAGACCCTGGTGACCTGAAGTTCCCTGGCTGTCACTCTGTCCTAGCCCATTCTGGCCCATGGGGCACAGGCTGAGTCCCAGTATAGTCTGTGGGGTCCTGACCTTGGCGACTGGCCGCCCCTGGAAGGCACGTGGGGACGTCAGCTGTGTGTGCCTTGCGGTGCCCCTGCAGGGGCTGTTTGGGGCCTGGGTGATACCCCTTCGTCCTCTCTGTGGGTCTCTTGATGCCCCGTGCACAGAGTTCTGGGAGACACAGAAAAGGGCTGGCTGTGCACAACACTTTATTGACTATCTACAGTAAATGGGCTCAGAGCCGTGGTTGCGCGCTTTCACCTGGGGAGGGAGACCTTTCTGTCCTTTACAGGAGGACAAGAATCACATGGGTTGACGGTCAAGTGCTGGAGTCCCCCACCTGGGAGCATGTGTGGACTCCGTGTGGGGGCGTGTGTCCTGAGTTTTCAGCCTGAGAGACGGTTCTGAGGACAGCAGAGCTGAACTGGACTTGCAGCTCCTGGGCTCCTGTCAGGTTTCCCACAGGGCAGCTGGACCCCGGCCTCAGGCCCCCTGGTGCCCCAGTATCTGGAGGAGCTTGCCTCCTGGGGTGGGTGCCGGTGGGGCCCACTGGTGTACCTCTACTCTCCCCACCCTGGGGTGTACCAGGATCCTCAGGGCTGCCCTAGGTCAGAGACCTGGATATGGGGGTCAAGCCCAGGGCCCAGGAGGCCACATCCAGCTGTGAGAGTGCTCGCTCAGCATGGTGCCAGAATCCAGGGCTGCCCAGGGCCATGGGGAGCTGGAACACATTAGTCTTTGTGTTGGGCCTGGGCCGGGCCCAAATCAACCCAGCCCCCACAGATCCTGGTGCCAGGGCAGCCCAGGTCCCACGGGTTAGGGGCTTTTGTCCTGTGCAGGGTGTGTCACCCTCCAGGAGGGAGAGTGGGCAGAGGCAAGGCACAGTGGTTTCTTTACACCCCTCACCTGCACCCACTCTGTTGGGGATTCCGTGCCTTCACTCCTCCCTGCAACCCCTGTGTGCTCTATTGAACACCCGGTCTTCTGATGGGAACAGGGTATCCAGAGAATCACCGGGAGGCTGAGCATGTCTCACAGGGGTCACCTGCACCGGGTCTTTGCTGGGGGCCTATGGTGTGGGGTAGATGGTGTGTGACCAGGGGTATGATGGTGGTGGAGTGTGGGGAATGGTGTAGGGGGGATGGTGTTGTGGTGTAGTGTGGGTTAGGATTATGTGGGGCTGTGGGGCTGTGAGGGGGATGGTGTTATGTGGAATGCCATTGGGGATAATGACGTAGGGGGATGATGTGGGGGTGGGGAATGAGCAGGATGGCGTGGGGGGCCTGCGGACACAGGGCATCCCCTTCCTCTAAGATGCAAAAGGAGACGTCTACACTTTAAGGAGACTCCAGTCTGGGGTTTGCTGCAACACATGCCCCTGGGGCCGGGTGTGGTCAGTGCATGGCCCTGGCTGGACCGGGGGCATTATTCAGGGTTCATCATATTATGTGTGTTTTCAAATTGCAAATTGTCTCAAATTAAATGCATAGAACTTAGCAAGATGTAAAGCACTGAGAGTGGGTGTCACTCTGATCCGTCCAACCCGCATGGGATCGAAGTGTGTCCTGCTCCTGCCACGGCCATTCCACCTGGCACCCAGGTCCGGTTCCTGCCCCCCATGTCCCCCACCCCATCCCCTGCTTCTCAGGGGGTCGTCCCTCTTCCCTTTGGGGTTCAGCTCCCATGGCAAGCCCTGGAGGCCCCATCCTAGTGGCCTCCTCATCCCCGAGTCCCTGGGGGTGGGGCACAGAGGTCATCCCCAACACCCTACCATGGAGTGGTTTGTTGTTGGCTGCTGTTCTGCCCCCCGCCTCAGAAGTCTTGTTTTCCCTACCCGGAATGCCCCGGTCCTCCCCTGGGTCCTGATCCCCCTGGCCCCTCAACCTCACCCTACCCAGTAGTAGTCCCAAAATATGATATGACTGCTGAAAGTCCTGTTGACGTCCAGGTCCACCTGTGTGATGTCCCTGGAGGAGACAGGTCCTACTCTCTCATTTCCTGTGGGAAAACCAGGGAGGAGGAGCTGGCATCAGGGACACAGACCCCGACCTTTCACCAGGTGCTCTCCTGGGCAGGGAGCCCTGGGGCCACCATGGTAGTGTGTCCTGCCAAAACCTCCTTCCTTCCCCTGGGAGGCTGGGAACGGCGGGAGTGCCCACCGTCCCATGGGACCTGTGTGAGGGCCTGTGCCCCACTGTTGTGGGCGGGGAGGTGACTGAGGGTCAGCATGGGTGGGAGGGGACAGGAGGTCAGTCCAGGTGGGGAGGGGTCATGGGGGTGTTGTGCCCAAGATGGCGAATCCGAGAATCCACTAAAGAGCCGACACTGATGCAAACACACGTGGGTTGTTTTACAAACTCGAGCATGTGTTCAAGTATGCCCCACACAGTGGAACAGGGACTTGGACCCCGAGGAGTGTTTTAGCTTACTTTTAAGGGCTGGTCTCGGGGACCTCCAGAAGGGCTGGAGCAATTCCTCCAGTTCTGTTTACATTTTGATATGGGACCTTCAGGGGCATTGAGCTCTCTTCTCATTCTAATTGGGTTTCCAGCCCTTTGCTTAGGGTCAGTTTTTATTCTATTGTGGGGCTTTCTAAGACATTAAGCTGTAAACTTTGTTTTTTTACAGTAACGGAAGTAATGCAAATTTCAGCTTTTCTTCACAGGGGCCTGGGATTGCTGGACATGTGCTAATACTGAATGTAAAGTAGAATGGCCATAATGTTCTCAGCCTCCACGCATCCCGTCCCGTCCTATCTAGCTCATGCCCCCCTCCCTGGAGCTCCTAAGAGAGAAATTGCAAATGACCTCAGCGTGGCTACCTGTGTTGTGGGACAGGCCCAGGGATTTGAGATTAGGAAGAACTGGGGCACGGGCATCCCAGCTGTGCAGCAGGATTCCATGCTGCAGACTCTTATTCCCTAAGGCTATCTTGACAACTGACTTTGTACATAGAAATGTTCTCCTTTGTCTTTAAAAGTGCAGGAGCGAGTTAAAGCATTTTTTC
This sequence comes from Canis lupus familiaris, assembly GCF_011100685.1. NCBI lineage: Eukaryota > Metazoa > Chordata > Mammalia > Carnivora > Canidae > Canis > Canis lupus. Next base: position 6,323 of record NW_023331940.1, on the reverse strand, counting down.
TCTGCCCATATGATTGCTCAGATTCCACTCTGAGACATATTTCCTGTTAATAAGGATAATTTACTATCCATAATACTATGGTTAAAATATTCTTACACAAGTAATTCAAAGGGATGAGGGTTTCTCATCTCTTTCTTCACAGCTCAGTCACTCATCAGGAAATGCATCTTTATTGATTTGGAAATGATTGAGAGACATTAGTACTAATGGTCCTATTATTACGTGAAGGATTCTTCCCTGAGATTCTTCCCGTTTCAACTGACACTGAAACACTATGAACTCTTTGGAAGTCAAATGTCAAGGAACAAATGTTATACATTGCTAATTTTAAATGCACTTGCAATATGGTGTCTATTATAATAGAAGTATTTTTATCTGATTTTTGTTATTTATTATCCTTTCCTGCTTCAGGTTGAGGAGGCATTATAAGTGTTCATAAGTGTTTTTCTTTCCTTCTTTTTTTTAAATTTTTTTAAATTTATTTATGATAGGCACACAGTGAGAGAGAGAGGCAGAGACACAGGCAGAGGGAGAAGCAGGCTCCATGCACCGGGAGCCCGACGTGGGACTCGATCCCGGGTCTCCAGGATCGCGCCCTGGGCCAAAGGCAGGCGCCAAACCACTGAGCGACCCAGGGATCCCTTTCTTTCCTTCTGATATAAAATTCTTACTTTGTTCCCATCGAAGGAACTTTTTAAGAATAAGGCAAAAGATAATTTAAGGATTCTTTTTTTTTTAATTCAAGGATTCTTAAAATGATTTCACACTGGAGCCTGATTCATTTAAGTCAATTTTCAAATTAAATCTTATTTCTTACAAAGAAAACAAAGATTTATAGGGAAATTGAGAAGATAGTACAGAGAATTCTCATGCACTTGCACTCAATTTCTCCAATTATTGATATCTTATATCAGTACAGTACAAATATTAGCTAATGAATCAATATTAAAATTTTCGCAATAACCAAAGACCATACTTTATTCAGATTTCCTTAGTTTTTGCTAAATCCCTATCCCTCCTACCACACTCCATTTGTCCTCATGTTTTCTTAGGCTCCTCTGGATTGTGACAGTCTTTCAGACTTTCCTTGTTTTTGTTGAACTGGAACACTTTGAGAAGTAGAGTATTTTGTAAAATTTCCCTCAGTTGGGATATGTCTGTTGTTTATTTCATGATTGAACTGTTTTTGTGGATTATATACAGAGATATACTACCATTTTTATTATATCATGTAAAGAATAGATACTTTCAACACAATTTATCAGTCTTGGTATCGATCTGATAATCTTGCTGAGGTAGTGTTTCTCAGGTTTCTCTGTAGTAAAGTGATTATTATTATTATTATTATTATTATATTATCATTATTATTTTAAGTTTTTCATAATATATTTTGTAGAAGGAAGTTACTATGTGTATTCCACACATAAGATTGGGAAGCTACGCTCAGGAACTTGAGGGTGGAATGTCTGCACAAATTATTTGAAAATCTTCTACATGGGAGATTTCTTTTCCCTCTGGGTTTGTTTGTTTCTTTTTCAAAAGATGCTATTTATTTATTTGAGAGAGAGAAGACTGATAAACATGTGCTAGAGGGACAGAGGGCGGAGGGAGAAGCAGGTTCCCTGCTGAAGAGGGAGCCTTCCTTGGGACCTGGATCATGATCTGACCCTAAGGCAGAAGCTTAACTAACTGAGCCACTCAGGTGCCACTCTTTCTTTCTTTCTGTCTTTTCTTTCTTTCTTTCTTCTTCTTCTTTTCTTTTCTTCTTCCTTTTCTTTCTTTTCTTTCTTTTTCTATTTCTTTTTCTTTTCTTTTTCTGGTTCTTTCATTTGTCTTTTTCCTTTTCTTATCTTTCTTTCTTTCTTTTCTTTTTTCTTTCTTTCTTTTCTTATCTAATCTGCTTTCTTTATATTCTTTCTTGCTTTCTTCCTTCTTTCTTTCTCTTTCTTTCTTTTCTGTTCTTTCTTTTTGCTTTGCTTCTTTTCTTCTTTCTTGTCTGAGTTTTTATTTCTTTTCTCTTTTTCTTTTCTTTCTTTGTGTCTTTGTTTCTTCTTCTTTCTTTTTATTTGCCCTTTCTTTCTGTTCTTTCTCTTTTCTTTCTTCTATCTTCTGTTGTTCTATTCTTGTCTTTTCTTTTTCTCATTCTTACCTTGTCTTTCTTATTTTTTTCTTGTGCGTCTTCATCTTTATCTTTGGTCTGTCTTGTCTTTCTTGTCTTTCTTTCTTTTGTTTGTCGTGTATTTCTTTCGTGTTCTGTTTCTTCTTTCTTTCTTGTGCTGTTCTTCTTTTCTTCTAAGAGTCTTTCTTCCTTTCTTTCTTTCTTTTTCTCTTTCTTTCTTCTTTCTTTTACTAATCATAAATTTACATGGTTTATTGGTGTTCAATTTGCCTACATACAGCATAACAACCAGTGGCTCATCGTGTCAAGCAGTGCCCCCCGCAGATGGTGCCTCAGCAGAGTGCCCTCACCATTCAATTCACCCCCATCCGGTCGCACACATTCACCCCCCATCACCCTGTTGATGTCATCACCGCCCCTACATCCTGAGATCTCCGCATCCTCCCCTTCCCCCCCCCCTCCTTTCCCTCCCCCACTTATTACATCAACCATCACCGCCTAGTCATTCTCAGTGTTAGGAGTCGTTATGTTCTGGTCTCCCTTTCTTCTGAATTCCCACACAGTTTTCCTTCTCCCTTTCTTCCCTTCCCTTATTTCTCCCTTTCCTATCCCTTTCAACTAATTTACTCTATATTCCTCAAGTGAATGAGAACAATGACAATGTTTGTCTTTTTCTGCTTTGATCTTACTTCCACTCAGCATGATATCCTTCCGGTCCTCCATCCACACTTGAAGGTACAAGGTGGGTATTTGTCTTGTCTAATGGCTGATCAAGCCTCACCTTTTCTCTCTCTTCATCTTGGTGATCCCCCTATGATATGAATGTATCATAGTTTTAATATAGTGGCTGATTTACTGAGCTGAAGTCTGCCTCTTGTGGTCCCTATACCATTCCTTGTGTTTAGATTCCACGTTGGGACTACTATCTCAGTTATAATATAGTTTTGTAACGTTGGACTGACTATGATTTAATTCTTTCATTCTCCGTACAGTAAGGGATTCCTCTAGTTTTTGCTTCTTCTGTGCTCTTTTCCAATGTGCCTTCTCACCAGATCTATCTTTATAATCATTGTTTTAAACTGTAGTTTGACATCATACTAGTTTGTAATTGATGACTTCCTTCTGTGCTGTGAGTACTACCATTATTATCTTTATGGAGCGAATTTCCTCCAATCTCATTATTTTTTTTCCAAAACGGAAAGAAAAAGAAGAAAACACAAGAAAAACAATAAACAACTGCCTTCCGCCCAAAAAACCTACCAATTTCTTTAGCCTGGCTTTGAAAGATTCTAAATCCAATAGAAACCCAATTAAAGTATCAGGACTAACATAGAAATAATAGGTACATAAAAAAATTAAAATCAGGCAATTATACAATAAATCAAAGAAAATAAATTAAAAAAACCAGTACAAAGGAACTAGACACTTCACTTTCCAGGCAGAGCTGAATCTCTGCAGCCTCTGTGGTCCACAACTTGTGCGGCGTAAATTGGTCGCGTTGGCTGGGGATTGGCCTTGGCTGCTGATGTGTAAGTGCACAACTCTGCCTGAGGAGACTTGCATCTGCGGGTCAGAGGTGGGGGTGGCGTCCAGCGTCTCTGGCTCCAACCGCGGCAAGCGCTGTGGCTGCTCGCCAGAGGAAACATGGGACCCCGGCCATTGGGCGGATATGGTGGGGATCTCTCTGGGTCCTCTGGCTCTGGGGCTTGAGGCATCTGCCACCCCGTCTGTCATGGGCGCCTCCCATAAAAGAAACAAGCCCCCGTTATCCCTCCGTTCGCCCCCGTTCCTTCCTCCGCCGACTCTTGCTCTCAGGAACCTTGCAGTTTCACTCTACACCTGCGTCCCGAGCTTCTTCTTTTTCTGGTTTTGTTTTTTATCTCAGACTGTTGTGGTGCCCAAGATGCGATTCTGAGAATACTCACCAGAAAGCTGAACGGATAAAGAAACACAACGAGGGTTTATTTACCATTAACCTCAAGCTTGTGTCCAAGTAACACCCTACAGCAGCGGAGCAGGACTTGGACCCGCGAGGTGGGTTTTACTTAGTTTTGAAGGGCTGTCTCGGGGACGTCCCAAGAGGGCTGGAGCAAATTCCTCAGTTCTAAGGTTTTTTGAACATTTTGATATGGGGCCTATAAGGGCAGTGAGACTGTTCTCATCTAATAGGAGGCTTCCTGCCCTTGGTCTGGGACTTCAGTTTTGTATTCATATGGGGGCTTTCATGGACATACAGCTGTACAAAAAAATCAAAGGATCCACACCTGGAAGGGGGACGTCACCAACCAGAAACGTCCCCTATATGCGAAGACAACGGAACTAGAAACAGGCAACCCCCAGCCTCCACCACAAAACCGGTTTAGAAACTAAAGGATTGGGGTTCAGTAAAGTCACGGACCACCAATACTGAAACTAACAGAGCAAGAGTAGCCTTGCTGTGGTCCGACATATAGCACTCCGAAGGAAATGAAAGAGTGAATGAATGCCTTCTCAAGCATCAGGATAATAAATATAGACGGAACCAAAGGAGCACAAGGCTGTGCCTGACCATACCAGGCTCTGGGAAGGGCCATTCTGGGCTTGTGGGGTGTAGCCTCATCTTTTGAAAAATGTCCACAGTTCCTGAAGCCCACCCCTCAGTTTTCAAAGTCATATCCTTCCAAATCATGGGTGGCAGAACTTAAGAAATAGGAAAAAAAAAAAACATAACAATCCATCCTCCTCAACAAATACCCCGACAGCAAATCAGTATTGGAGATCCGGACAGGTGAGACACAGCACTCTTCCTATTTCCCCGGTTATTATCCCCACCCTTAGCCACGGTCACCCTGTTATTTCCCCACCACCCTCCAGCGACCCTCATTTCATTCCTATCGTTAAAGAGTTCTGTATTTGCTGGCAATCTGTTTTCGATCTTTGTTGGTCTTTCCCCTTCCCTTCACAAAGGTAGTAGTGTCCCATATTCTGCTTTGCTTCTTGAATTCCACCTATGAATGACAACACACAGTTCATTTCTTTCCCTAGTGACTTACTTCACTTACATGATCCCCTTTAGTTCATCCTCATGCAAATGACAAAGATTTTCCTTCTCTTTGATACCTGAGTAACCATTCCTCTCTCCTCTCTTCTAAGGATCTCTATGACCATCATCTATCGCTCCCCTATCCTCTTTATCCATCATCTCCACCGGGCACTGAGGCTCCTCCAACTCAGATTGGCTACTGTGGGGACCCAGCTGCTGTGGACATTGGGTTCAGCGAGTGTCTCACGTTCACACGGGCTGTGTATCTTCGGAGTAAGCTCCAGGCCCGGTCCACCCCTGCGGTCGCGGTGGCTCCTAATTTGTAAAACTTCCTGAGGGGCCTCCACACACGTTTCCAGGCGGCTTCCACACCAACCCGCTGTCCCGCCTCCATGGAAGAACGTTGATGAGTTTTGGGCGGACGTGTTAAAAGTCTGTCTGGTCGCACATTTCATCTCGCGTCCTGTGGGCCTTCCAATTCCTTGTTTCTTAAGTGTTGTTAAGCCAGGTTGTTGGCTCCCTTTTCAGTGAGATGTTTCCAAAGCTAACAGGCCCCAAGGTCCTGGAGCCTGAAAGTGTCCTGCAGGGGGCGCCTAGGCCATAACCCGCTCCTGTGTGCAACGGTTGCAGTTTGCCTCCTCTGCCTGCAAAACTATCAGGACCAGCCCCTGTGCGGAGAGGCCTGAGGGGATGTGGGAGGCGTCCTATGCTGATGGCCGCATCCCGCTCCACAGGACGGGCCCCCCAGGAAGTCTTCAGGGGGAAATGGGGTCCCGTTCATCGCTGACGGGCCCCCCGGTCTCCTCAGGACCCGCGGTGAGCTTTAGGATATGTGGGGCCCCCTCAGTTCCCCGAACCGCCTGACAGAGCCCCTGGTCCCCCTCGCGGACCTGCGGGGAGTCAGTCTTCAGAGATTGGGCCGACTCCTACATCCCCAGTCCACACTGTCCGACAGAGCCCTGAGCCCCTCAGGACTAACGGGGAGGTTTCAGCAGAAGTCAGTAAATTGTGGGTCCCCCGCTCCGGTCCACCCTCTGGACAGTGGGATGCTCCCCTGACAGCCGCCTCCGGACCAACGGAGATGCTTCAGAAGATATGGGCCTCTCATCCCGCTGACGGAGCCCCTGAGCCGCCTCAGGACCCCGCGGGGAGGCTTCAGAAAGTTGTGGGTGCATGTCCCCC